>NW_026110684.1:137500-175000 GCF_024679095.1 Eriocheir sinensis
ACTTGTATCCATGAATAGTGTATTGCGACGAATTATGCAACACTCTGCCGGCCAGTCAATCACTATGACAACGTTAATAAAAGTATGCGTTGTCTCTGCTAACTCCGGCGGGTCAACTAATGTTATTTATCGCCGTATTCATTACAGATACATGGTCTATAAATTGCCTACTTTATCAAGCTTATTCCGGCGTGAGAAAAGCAAGTAGATAGACATAGGAATGGATAGATAGATATAGCAGGAAGATAGAAAGATAGATAGAACGATATAGTAGACAAATAAATTACCCACTATATCAAGCTTATTCCGGCGTGAGAAAAGTAAGTAGATAGACGTAGGAATGGATAGATGGATATAGCAGGAAGATAGAAAGATAGATAGAACGATATAGTAGGCAAATAAATTACCCACTTCATCAAGCTTATTCCGGCGTGAGAAAAGCAAGCAGATAGACATAGGGATGGATAGCTAGATATAGCAGGCAGATAGGCAGATAGATAGAATCATATATTATTTTTTTACAGCAGAGGGGACAGTGCAAGGGCGTAAGAAAAAAGAAAACAATAATGAAAAAAAAAGCCCGCTACTTACTGCTCCTAAATAGAGTAGAGTGACCAAAAAGAGATATAGTAGACAAGCAGATAAATACAGACATAGATAGATAAATACACAGACAGGTAGGTATGTAAGTAGAAAGTAAGAAAATATAGGAAAACTGAAAGGAAAATAGGAATAAAACAATAAAAAGGAAAATAAGGTGTAAATTTGAGAGAAGGAAAGAGGGATATAAGCAACACACACACACACACACACACACACACACACACACACACACACAGCTCGAGGCACATGGAGATACATAACCCAGATACATCCTTCTTATGGATCCGATTGCGCTCTCTCTCTCTCTCTCCTCCCCACCCTTTTCCCCCCTCCCCATCCTTCTCCCCCCTCCCCATCCTTCTCCCCCCTCCCCATCCTTCTCTCCCCTCCCCATCCTTCTCTCCCCTCCCCATCCTTCTCTCCCCTCCCCATCCTTCTCTCCTCCCCATCCTTCTCTCCTTCCTCCATCGCTTTCCTCACTCCTCCATCGTTCTTCCTCCTCCATTCCTCCATCCCTTCATCTCTCCCCCTCCATCCATCCCTCTCCCTCTCTCTTACATCCTGACTCGTTTGCTTTTCATTCTCGCGAGTTTTAATCTTGAGTGATCGTCTTGGCCTCGGGTTGGTTTAAGGGAACATCATCATCATCATCATCATCATCATCATCATCACGAGTTTTTTTTAGAACCACCAACCTCACCACTACCACCACCAACAACAGCTACACTCTCACCATCTCCATCATCATCACCACCACAACCTCCATCACCACCATCAACGGGTACACTCACCATCATCACCATCACCACAACCTTTATCATCACTAACACTACCTTGCAAACTACCACCACCATCACCAATATCACCATTACTACCACCGCAATAATTCCTACGACCACTGTCATCTACCACCATCAACACTTATCACAATCACCACCACTACCAACAACAACGAAAAACAGAAACAGCAACAACTCTTTTTCCAAACACTATCACCATCACCACCACTACCCAACCCACCACCATCACCACCACTACCCAACCCACCACCATCACCACCACTACCCAACCCACCACCATCACCACCACCACCCGTCTCAGCACACGTCGGGGCGTGCCGCGTGAATACACACCTTCCCGCAGCCCCTCAGGTGTGCGTGTTACCAGCCCAGGTGTGTCCGAAGAGAGCAGGTGAAGGACGAGCAAACGGCCTATTGATTAATTAAGATAAAAATGTAAATGAATAGGAATGAATGAAAAAGAAAAAGTAAATGAGTGAATGAAGAAAGAAATATGTAAATAAAAAGGAAAAGGAAATATATCAACCAACAAAACAGATTGAGAGAAAAAGCAAATGAATAAAGTAAAAAGAAAGTAAATCTAGAGAAACAGAAATAGTAGCAGGCAGCAGCGGTCTCAGGGAATGACTGAAGGCGTTTTAATCCCTCACTGTTAAAAAAAAAAAGCTACGCGGGTTAAAAAAAAAAGACTCCACGAATGACAGAAAGCCACGGTACAATTGACAGTCACGCTATATGTCAAAATACAGTCACGCTACAGGAGGTAAGAAAAAAAAAAAGTCACGTTGAGGAATAGTGAAGAAAAAATGAAAGGCAAGGCATTCCTAACACACGTTCTTGTCGTTATTGTTTTTTATTCATATACGATGCTATTTACTTTTGACCCGACTGACCTAACTCTTCAGATTGTGGGAGCAGATTGCCAATTATGAAGAATGCACTCCGGTAATCTGGATGAAAGGAGTGGAAGAGGAAGAAAGAAGTGGAAGAAAGTGGAAGAAGTGGAAGAAACGAAGAGAGAGAGAGAGAGAGAGAGAGAGAGAGAGAGAGAGAGAGAGAGAGAGAGAGAGAGAGAGAGAGAGAGAGAGAGAGAGAGAGAGAGAGAGAGAGAGAGAGATTCATAGAAAACACACTCCGATAATCTGATACTTACTAAAGAAAGAAAAAAAGTAAATCAATAGAAATGAATGCATAAACGAAGATAAAGAGAAAGTAAATAAATGAATGAAGAGAAAATAAGTTAATAACAAATAAAGAGAAACGAGAAAATAACGAAAGAAATAAAAGGAATCAAACACCAAAATGCCAACTGAAACACTTATACAAAAGAAATAAACAGTTATGAAGAACACACTCCGGTAATCTGATACTTTCTCATTCTTAGTTTCGAAAAGGTAAGAGGCGGTTTGGGGGCGGAGCAGCGGGATGACGTCACTTGAAGCTAAAAAAAATACCCGCCAGTTCAGGGGTGACTAAAGTTGGGGCCGTATGTGCACTCTGGATGTGCATTCTCGCTTTCTTTCACAGCGCGTTCAGGCAAACCACTGACGAAAAAATATGTCTTTTTATTGTGCTATATAGACTTTCTGGCGCGTCGCTGCACTCGCTCCTGTGATTCGATGTCGTTCTTGTAATTCGTTCTTATTTCCAGACGCTTTCAGCCCTCACAACTTTTTCCCAAGGCCGCAAAGATGATCAGTCGCGTTCCCATGAGTGTTTTCTACGTTCATAATGCACACGGAATATTGAACGTTAAAACAAAAAAACAAAAATATTGCCTCTGATCACCCAAAACCACTGATAATTTTCATATTTATTTCATTGTTTATCAAAGTCAAGACATAGTACGAATTGTTCGAGGTTCAAAAATCAATCATAACCTACAACCTCTTGCAACAATTTCTTTGTGTTTATGGCAAACCAATCGAACTTTAACCCGTCCGCTGCAGTTGGCACGGTTTTGGTCTTCACTGGTGGCTTGGTAACATACAGTCCCAGGTCTTTCTCTGCCTCTGTGGTGGATAGTGCAGTGTTTCCCATGCGGTATTGGTATGCTGGATATCTTCTCCCAAGGTGCAGAACCTTACATTTTTCTTCACTGAATTGTAGCAGACACTTTTTGTTCCATTCCTGTAGCTTGGTGATGTCTTCTGGTAGGAAATCCGCAGTCAAGGGGTTAAAGAATTGCTTATTTCCTTTACTCTTCATGTTAACTGGCTTTCTTCACGGAGTTAATATATATTATTTTACTCTCAAGCATGTTTACTTATTTCCTTGGTTTTAAAAAATGTAAATTTGTTTTCTTTAATTTTAAACATGTCAACATATCTTTGAACCATGTTAACTTTGTCACGTACAACAAACACTACCGATTTTCATCATGTTCAGTACATATTAATCACTTGAAATAAGAACAACTGCTTACGTTCTTTTAAATGTGTGTTTACCTGGGCACACCGGTGGCAGACTAAATACTTTCACACGCTCGTAATAACTACCGTACTACTAATTCCATGATGTCGTTTGCAAGATTCTTAACCTGAAATAATGGGCAATAATACAACGAAGTTACTATTATTATTACTACTATTATTTTTATATTTAGGTGCTGCCTGTGGCGCCGGTAGCTGTCTTAGTGGGCCTCTTGGACGGCCCCAGCCCGTTGGTGGCGCAGGCGAATTTTATTTATAGTGGCTGCCGTGATGTATGACTCTTGCTTGGCCCATGCTGCCCCCCAGTGTTAGTACTTTTGTGATTTAGTTTTCCATGGAACACACGTGACACAGGTGAGCAGTGTACATTTTAAAGCATAGACCCAACGTCACTTGTAACAATACCAACGATTATTCTTTTATTTATACATTTCTTCAACGCCCTTCAGTAACCATGGCGAACATCTATTTATATTTCTACGTATACAGTAATAACTGAAACGCTCCCTTTTTCCCCTTTAACACCTGTCCTCCCCGGCAGGCAGCGAGGCAGGTGAGCACGCGGCACGTCTTGACGGGCCGGCGCCTCGTGAGAGTGTCTGGGTAATGAGGCGGCCCTCGAGGCCCTCCCGCCCCGAGACCTCCTGCCCTACAGCTCCTTATGATGCGTCTGAGTGCCTGGGAGGAGGAGGAGGAGGAGGAGGAGGAGGAGAGAGGAGGAGAGAGGAGGAGGAGGAGGAGGAGGATGGAGAGGGAGGACAAGACAACATTAAAATATGGAGGAGCAGACAACTTAAAGCATATCACGAGTAGCTTATGACAAGGCCACCTGTTCTACCTATATTTAACTTTTTAAGGCTTTCAGTTACCTGCGCAGCATATCAAAGCACTTAATGTCATCACCTTAATGAAAGTTTAATTATCTCCGGCGGCAGCGAAGTAACGGTCAATAAGAATCTCAAAAGACCAATTGTTTTTTCCACTAACTGCTGCAGGAAGGCTGTCACAAAGGCGGTAGACTCTGTTCATGGAAAGAAAATTAAACTCTTGACGATGTTTGTACTGCATTATCGAATTCGTTAAAAGAAATACAACTTGCAATGATCGACCTTAATGAGTTTGTTCCGGTATTTGAAGACCTGGATCGAGTTTCTTTCCCGGCGTAAAAAGATCGAGTCCCTTTAAATCATTCTTCACACAGCTACGAGGGTATCACCTAAGTCTATATATACCAAGTCAAGTCACTCTGCTTCAAAACTGCGACCGGTACGCGCAGGAGGCGGTTTGGGGGCGGAGCAGCGGGATGACGTCACTTGAAGCTAAAAAAAAATACCCGCCAGTTCAGGGGTGACTAAAGTTGGGGCCGTATGTGCACTCTGGATGTGCATTCTCGCCTTCTTTCACAGCGCGTACAGGCAAGCAACTGACGAAAAAATATGTCTTTTTATTGTGCTATATAGACTTAGGGTATTACTTTCTGGCGCGTCGCTGCACTCATTCCTGTGATTCGATGTCGTTCTTGTAATTCGTTGTTATTTCCAGACGCTTTCAGCCCTCACAACAACTTTTTCCCAAGGCCGCAAAGAAGATCAGTCGCGTTCCCATGAGTGTTTTCTACGTTCATAATGCACACGGCTCGTCAAACTATCAGCAGGCTCTCAAACCTAACCGTGGAAATACCCACAACAACCTCTACGAAAGCCTTCTCAAATGTGGGTGCCAGCTCCGACATGTCTGAACCGTGATGATATAGACCCAGACCTGTACCGAGTGTTCCGGGTGAAGTCTCGCCAACAAGTTACACAATGACAAAATTACTCCCGTCGACAGCGTCTTACACTTAAAGTTTTTTTGCTATGAACCTAAGCATGGTATTAGGTTTCTTGCAGGGAGACTTACAGCGCTTTGGAGGAGGAGGAGGAGGAGACAAGAAATCGTAATGACATGTTGAAGATAATAAATCATTCAAGGAAGAAGTTGAAGAAGAAGAAGTAAAGAAAAAGAAGAAGTAAACGAACAATAAAAACAAGACAAAGAACAAACTCAAGGCCAAGAAGAAGAAGAAGAAAATAAGAAGATAAAGAAGAAGACATAGATAAGAAAAAAGATGTAAGGAATTATTTGACAAGTCTTAAATAACTCTCTCTCCCTCTCCCTCTCCCTCTCTCTCTCCCTCTCCCTCTCTCTCTCTCTCTCTCTCTCTCAAAAGTCTAAGATGAAGATGAAAGGAAATGGAGAAAAAGGAGAAAAAGGTGTTTATAGTTTTACTCCTATACTTATCCACGCAAGGAGATGGACATTACGAGGAGGAGGAGGAGGAGGAGGAGGAGGAGAAGGTCAAGGTGAGATACGCCGAGGAAAAGGTGGAAGTTCGTGGAGTCCGTTTGGGAAGAAAGAAAGAAGTGGAAGAAAGGAGTGGAAGAGGAAGAAAGTGGAAGAAAGTGGAAGTGGAAAAAAGAAGTGGAAGAGGAAGAAAGAAGTGGAAGAAAGCGAAAAAAGAAGTGAAAGAAAGTGGAAGAAGTGGAAGAAAGAAGTGGAAGAGGAAGAAAGAAGTGGAAGAAAGCGAAAAAAGAAGTGGAAGAAAGTGGAAGAAAGAAGTGGAAGAGGAAGAAAGCAGTGGAAGAAAGTGGAAGTGGAAGAAAGAAGTGGAAGAAGTGGAAGAAAGCGAAAAAAGAAGTGGAAGAAAGTGGAAGCAGTGGAAGAAAGAAGTGGAAGAGGAAGAAAGAAGTGGAAGAAAGTGGAAGAAGTGGAAGAAAGAAGTGAAAGAAGTGGAATAAACGAAGAGAGAGAGAGAGAGAGAGAGAGAGAGAGAGAGAGAGAGAGAGAGAGAGAGAGAGAGAGAGAGAGAGAGAGAGAGAACCAGACAGACAGAAAATACGAAAAAAAAAGAAAAGGAAGGAAAAAGATGTAAAAGAAAATACGAAAAAAAAGAAAAGGAAGGAAAAAAATGCAAAAGAAAATATGAAAAGAATAACGACAAAAGAATAATAAAAATAAGAAACTGAACGAAAGATACAAACAAGAAAGTGGAGAAAGTTTTTTTTTTTTCTAAACTGAAGAGGTAATTGGTTTCCGAAGTAAGAAGGAGGAGGAGGAGGAGGAGGAGAGGAAAAAGAGAAGAGGATGAAGAACGATATAAATAGCAGAGAAAAGGAAAAAAAAGAAAGAGAAGGAAGATATAGAAATAGAAGATGATGATTAGGAGGAGGAGGAGAAGAGGAGAAGGAAACATGGAAACAAGGAATAGAAGGCAACATAACTCCTTTGGGCATATTATGAGACTGTTTGCTTTGTGCTTTAAATCAATTCATCATAACCTCAGCAACAGATTAAAGCACTTGTTCAGTTCACTCATGACCACACAAAATTACCTTTATTGCGAGTCTTTAAGAAGTTCATCATTTTTGCATTAACTACTTCTGCAGGGAGGCTATTGCAGTGGCGGATGAGTGTTAATGAACCAAAAACTGCCGATGTCTGAACTGCATCGCTTCGCTTTCTTGTTTTGGTGTTACAAGTTTGGAGTGAGTCACGTAACTGAGCCTGGATCGTCCCCACGCAGTCGTCTCTTTTCCAATGTGAAGATCTTGAGTCGCTTGAGTCGTTTTTCATAAGCTCAAGTTCTCAATTACTGTATCACTTTCGTAGCGCGTCGCTGAACTCTCAAGCAGTGATAGTGGTAATTTTGAAAGGAGGAGGAGGAGGAGGAGGAGGAGGAGGAGGATGCAGGCAAATAATCAAAGAAGAAATAGGAGTAGGAAAAGGAGGAGGAAGGCATGGAATCAAAGGAGAAATAGGAGTAGGAAAAGGAGGAGGAAGACATGGAATCAAAGGAGAAATAGAAGAAGAAGAAGAGGAGCAGGAGGAGGAGGAGGAGGAGGAAGAGGAGGAGGTAGAGGATGAAGGCAAACAATCAAAGGAGAAATAGGAGTAGAAAAAGGAGGAGGAAGACATGGAATCAAAGGAGAAATAGAAGAAGAAGAAGAGCAGGAGGAGGAGGAGGAGGAGGAGAGGGGGGGGATGAAGCAGTAGGTGGCTATAAAGAGAGTGTAATTAAAGGCGCTTTATTTTCTACATCTCAGGAGTCGCTAATGAGTTTCCAAGGTGATTAAGGCGAGGAGGAAGAAGTGTTCGAGTTTTCGCGGCCCTCTCTTAACCACGACTTTGGGGAGGGGGAGGAGAGAGAGAGAGAGAGAGAGAGAGAGAGAGAGAGAGAGAGAGAGAGAGAGAGAGAGAGAGAGAGAGAGAGAGAGCGTTCTATTTAGCTTCCCCTCCCCTGGCTCCATGTTCTTGTTCTTCTTGTTCTTTTCTTCCTATTTCTCTCTCCTCTCCTCTCTCCCCTCCGCCCCCTCCCCCAAAGTCGTGTTTAAGAGAGGGCCGCGAAAACTCGATCACTTCTTCCTCCTCGCCTTAATCACCTTGGAAAGACCCGCAAGTACCCGCAAGTACCACCACCTCTATTACCAAGCCTCTAGATAACTTAAAAATCCTTAGTTTCAATGCGCGTAGCCTAAGAAACAAATTTGATGAACTGAGATGTCTTGCTTTAACAGAAAATTTTGACATAATTGCTATAACCGAAACATTTATCGACACCACAAATATTGATTTAAGTTCCGAATACAACATAGATGGCTACAGACTCTTCAACAAAGATCGTAAACTGTAGAGGCGGTGGCGTCGCCTTTATATCAAAAGCTATTTGCAACCCACTGACAAAACACTGGGAAACAGTAACGTTGAACATTTGTGCGTACGAGTAAACATTGCAAAAGTCAACTTAAATATATCTGTCACCTACAGACCTCCTGGCAATCACTGATGACGACCTTGAAATGTACAGCGTCTTAAGGCAGTCACTTAATAACAGCGACTCACTGATATTAGGAGACTTTAACCTCCCCATATCGACTGGGCGACACTGTCAGGTACAGAAGGCGAGTCACATAGAATGATCGAATTTCTAGAAGAAAATTATCTAAGCCAAATGGTTTCTGAGCCAACTCGACAAAATAATATACTCGACCTTGTTATAACAACCCAAGATAACCTAGTCAGTAGTGTCACGGTAGGAGAACACCTCGGTTCTTGCGATCATAAATTAGTGCGCGTCGACATTAAAGCTCAATCATCAGTGACTGAAAATAAAGTAAAGGTGCCCAATTTCAAAAGAGCTAACTTCGTAGAAATCCGACAAAAACTAACAGAAATACAACTATCAGATGAAGGCAAAGTAGAGGAAGCCTGGCTAAGCCTTAAAAATCAATTACTCACTCAGCAGAACACATTCGTCCCCTTGTGCGAGAAGCGAATTAACACTAATAAAAGCCCACCGTGGTTTAATAGCGAAATTAAACAATCAGTCAATGAGAGAAAATTGTTTTACAGGTTAAAGAAAGAACAAAGCACGCCCGAAAACATTAGACTTTATAATGATGCCAGGCGACGAGTAAAAAGACTAGTAGGTCAGGCAAAGCGTAGATACGAAGAAAATATTGCAGCCAACTGTAAAAATAATCCGAAATCTTTCTTCAGTTACATAAACAACAGAAAGGCGATCAAAAGTGGTATTGGACCTTTAACAAACAGCGACGGTGCACTAGTGACTGACAGCCAACACATTGCAAACCTCTTAAACAATTACTTTTCCTCGGTGTTTAATACTAACAGTCTTCCTCTCGATACCACCAACACCAGTACTATTGTAAATCTCGAGCATGCATTGCCTAATTTTGAAATAACAACCGATGAAGTCCTTAAAGCTCTCCATTCACTTAAAACAAATAAAAGTCCTGGACCTGACAAAGTATATCCAACTCTGCTGAAAGAAACAAAGAGCGAAATACTCTCCTCCCTCACAACCGTATTCAATATGTCCTTGCGACAAGGCATCGTCCCTTCAGATTGGAAAAAGGCTAACGTGACACCGATTTTCAAGAAAGGAGACAAAAAGTACCAGGTAATTACAGGCCCATTAGTCTAACTTCGGTTGTAGGTAAGCTACTTGAGGGCATAATTAGAGACAAAATTGTGAATTACCTTGAAAGCCACTCATTGATTGGGGACTCACAACATGGCTTCCGAAACAAAAGATCCTGCCTATCGAACCTATTAACCTTTTATAACGACCTCTTCACTGTTTATGACGTAACCAAATCACTGGACGTAGTCTATCTTGATTTCCAGAAAGCGTTTGATAAAGTCCCGCATCATAAATTACTTTACAAATTAAAGCAAATAGGTATTGACGGTCAAGTAAACCAATGGATCGCGAATTGGTTGAGCAACAGACAACAAAGAGTAGTGATCGACGGATTTAACTCAGAGTGGGCGCCTGTCACTAGTGGCGTCCCTCAGGGCTCGGTCCTTGGCCCAGTGCTCTTCATTATTTACATCAACGACGTGGATGTTGGACTCAATAACCGCATTAGTAAATTTGCAGACGACACAAAGATTGGCAACTCGGTTCTCACTGACGAAGACAGGCAAAGCCTCCAAGAGGATTTGCACAAAATTTCAGCTTTTGTCGGATAGATGGGAGATGCCCTTTAACGTAGACAAGTGCCAGGTCCTTCAAGTTGGAACGAGGAATAAGAAGTTCGAATACGAAATGCGCGGCGTTAAACTCAAAAGCGTTCAATGCGTCAAAGACTTGGGGGTCAAAATCGCGTCAAACCTCAAATTCTCACAGCAATGCATCGATGCAGCAAATAAAGGAACAGAATGTTGGGCTTCATTAAAAGAAACTTTGTATTCAAGAATAAAGATGTAATACTCCCGCTCTACAACAGTTTAGTCAGACCCCACTTGGAATATGCGGTACAGTTTTGGTCTCCCCACCATGCAAAGGATATTGCTAAATTAGAAGGTGTTCAGCGTCGGGCAACGAAAATGATCCCTTCCTTGCGCAACAAATCCTACGAAGAAAGGCTTTCTACCCTTAACATGTTCTCTCTTGAGAAACGTCGCCTCCGAGGAAAACTGATCGAATGTTTTAAAATACTTAATGGTTTCACGAATGTAGACAGATCAACATTGTTTATGATAGATGACACTTTGCGCACGAGGAACAATGGCGTAAACTCAGATGTAGACAAGTAAATTCAGACTGCACCAAATTTTTCTTCACCAACGTTGTAAAGGAGAATGGAATAAGCTTCCACCGTCAGTGGTCCAGTGTAACACGATTGACTCCTTCAAAATAAGCTCGACCGTCACTTCCTTCAACTTAATATCAACTAGAGTAGAAATGCAACGTTTTGGAGTCTTCTGATTAATGTAAAATCACTTAGGTTTAAGGACAGACCACCAAGTCTGGACCATGGGGTCTGTGTGGTCTGATTTTCTATGTAAATCTATGTAAATCTCTCTCACTCTCTCAGCATTCCGCCCTGACCAGCGGACCTCACCTGTTTCTGACTAATGAGGCGACCTTTCACCTGAAGAGGAGGAGGAGGAGGAGGAGGAGGAAGAGGAGGAGGAGGAGGAAGAAGAGGAGGAGGAGGAGGAGGAGGAATTCAAGCGGCGTCGTTGCTCAAAAGGACGAAGCTTCAATTTTCCTAGACAGACGATTGTTGGCTTTCTCTCTCTCTCTCTCTCTCTCTCTCTCTGTGTGTGTGTGTGTGTGTGCACCAAAGCTTTTTTTTTTTTAAACGAGTTATCTTTTGCAAACACACACACACACACACACACACACGATAAACTCCAATTTCAGAAACTGATAAGTAAGAGGTTTGTATTAATCCTTTATAAGTGTGTGTGTGTGTGTGTGTGTGTGTGTGTGTGTGTGTGTGTGTGTGTGTGTGTGTGTGTGTGTGTGTGTGTGTGTGTGTGTGTGTTTATAATGTGGTCTATATATAATGATCAACACAATACCACTATATATTACAGAAAAACTCTCCTCTCTCTCTCTCTCTCAGGTGTTGACGGTGCATCCGGATCAATTAATATTTGCCCTCCACTTCCGCCTCCTCCTCCACTTAGCTCGGCGGGGTGGAAGGGAGGGTGTCTGAGTGGAGGAGAAGTAGGAGGAGCAGGAGGAGGAAGAGGAGGCGGAGGAGAAACATGGAAACATGGAAATGCAGGCAACAAAAAGCCTATTGGCTCATTACGAGGTCGCCCGCTTGGGTGATTTAATCTGCTCGATCGCCACTTGGGGCTTGGTGAGCAGATGAAAGCACCTCGATATTGAGGAGCAGATGGAAGCCCCTCGTTATTCAGTTTACTCCCGACGCAGCGAAATGACGGTCGATTCTATATTTGAAGGAGTTGATGGTATTCGCATTCACTACTTCTGAGGGAAGATTGTTCCAGTGGCGGATGACTCGGTTTGAAAAGAAACTCCTTCCAATGTCTGTGTTACATCGACTCGACTGAATGGGTAAACCGTTATTTCCAGTCCTTGAGTTGGTTTGCAGTTCAAAGAATTTGGAGTAATCGACGTTATTGAACTTTTTTTAGATACTTGAAGACTTGAATCATATCCCCTCGTAGGCGTCTTTTCTCCAATGTAAAGAGATTGAGTCGCTTGAGTCGTTCCTCGTACGGTTGAGCCCTGAAGGTTGGAATCATCTTTGTGGCGCGTCGTTGAATCCTTTCCAGTAAAGCAATGTCCTTTCTGTAATTAGGAGACCAGAACTGTACTGCATACTCGAGGTGCGGTCTTACCATGGAATTATACAAGGATAGCATCACGTCTGGTGTTTTACACTCGAAGTTCCTCGCTATAAACCCGAGCATAATGTTGGCCTTGTTGTATGCTTTTTTACAGTGATTCGCGTGTTTCAGGTCACTGCTGATAGTGACTCCAAGATCCTTTTCCTCCTGCATCGCTTGCAGAGGTCTCCCATTCATGATGTATGTATGGTTACTATTTTGGGACCCAATGTGCATGACTTTGCATTTGTCAACATTAAAAGACATTTGCCATTTTTCCGACCATTCGATAATGTGATTGAGGTCTTTCTGAATGATTTCGCAGTCGGTCTTTGTGAGGGCATCTCCACCCACCTTGGTGTCATCTGCAAATTTCGATATTGTGGATTTCAGTCCTGATTCTAGGTCATTGATATATATGATAAAGAGGATGGGTCCCAGCACTGACCCTTGAGGCACTCCACTAGTGACTGGAAGCCAATCGGAAGGCTGTCCGTTGAGTAGTACTCGTTGTTTTCTGTCGGTGAGCCAATCTCTTATCCACGCGATCAGATTGGCTCCGATGCCCGCCGAGTGCAGTTTCTTAAGGAGTCGCTCGTGCGGTACCTTGTCGAAGGCTTTCTGAAAGTCCAGGTATATAACATCACTGGGAATGTGGGCATCCCAGTTCTTATATATACCTTGGAAAAAGTCTAATAAATTCGTTAGGCAGGAGCGCTTGTTTCTGAAGCCATGCTGGGTGTCGGAGATTATATTATTGTTTTCTAGAAACTTAACAAGTTTATCTCTAATAATCTTTTCGAGTATTTTTCCTGCCACTGATGTCAAACTTATGGGCCTGTAGTTTAATGCAACGCTTTAGTCTCTTTTTGAAAATCGGTATAAAGATAGATAGGTATATAAGGGCGTGGGTAGTTCGGGTGAAAGGGTGAGTAGGGAAACCTTATCAATAGGGTGAAGATAATCAGAATGTATTAAGTGTGAGTCCTAATTAGGGTGATATCAGGTGAGTTATAGGGAGACAGGTGTATAGGTAAGGTTTAATTAGGGTGAAAGGTGTGTCTGTAGGAATA
This sequence comes from Eriocheir sinensis, assembly GCF_024679095.1. Classification (NCBI taxonomy): domain Eukaryota; kingdom Metazoa; phylum Arthropoda; class Malacostraca; order Decapoda; family Varunidae; genus Eriocheir; species Eriocheir sinensis. Next base: position 151,064 of record NW_026110684.1, read on the forward strand.
TCTTAACTAAGGTGAAGGTAATTAGAGTGTAGATAGTGTGTGTTTAGGGTGATATCAGGTGAGTAAATTGGGAGACAGGTGTATAGGAGAGGTTTAATTAAGGTGAAAGGTGTGTCTGTAGGAATATCATAACTAGGGTGAAGATAATCAGAATGTATTGAGTGTGAGTCCTAATTAGGGTGATATCAGGCGCGTAAATAGGGAGGCAGATGTAGAGGAGAGGTTTAATTAGGGTGAAAGATGTGTCTGTAGGAATATCTTAACTAGGGTGAAAGTAATTGGAGTGTAGATTGAATGATTTAGGGTGATTTTGTTTTCCTTTTGTTATCTACTTTTGTCATCTTTGCACAAATACTAATATATATTTTGTTTTTTTCTCTCATTGTTTTCTTATTGTTATGTAATTGTTTATTTAATTCTGCTTCTATAATCTTTCATCAAGCACCATTTTTGTTTCTACTTTGCTTCGTCTAATATTCTTCTCATTGCTTCCTTAGTGCTAAACGATTCCCTTTTTCCACCTTTATCATCTCTCCTCAAACACCATGTATTTGAGTTTCTTTATATGTTCTAACTGTGTTTTTCATTCTTATTTCACTTGTTTTCCTGTTTACACTTTTATAATCCTTTGAGCCCTCTCCTTAACCGCTCCCCCCCCACCCCCACCCCCATAAAAAGGGTGTAGAGAGGGTGTATTTAGGGTGAGGGAAGAGGGTGTAGAGGCTCGTCTTGGGATATTAATAAGGGAAGTCTCGTTATAACATCAAAGGAGGTTATCGAAGCGCCAAAAGGAGGAGGAGGAGGAGGAGGAGAAGGAGGAGGAGGAGAAGGAGGAGGAGGAAAACGAAGAGAAAATATCACTAAAGGCGTTTTGTGATAATTCTCTCTCTCTCTCTCTCTCTCTCTCTCTCTCTCTCTCTCTTTGTCCCCGTCGCCTCTGAATCTCTGCCACACGATTGGTCTGTATCTGTTTGGCTTCTCGCGTCCTCTCTGTAACGCGGTAACTCTCTTTGTGTCCTTGTATCTGTCTGTGTGTGTGTGTGTGTCTGTATATCTGTCTTTGTCTGTCTCTTTGTATTTATGTTTTCTCTATTAATGTTGCTCTTTGTTGTATCTATCTGTCTGTATTTCCATCTGTTTCTGTCTCTTTCTGTCTATGTTCTGTCTGTGTTTGTTAGTTTGTGTGTGCCTCTTCTCTGGTTTTGCTTTGTCTGTCTGTCTGATGGGGTCTGTGTGGCTGTCTATCTGTCTATCTGTCTGTATTTCTATCTGTTTCTGTCTCTTTCTGTCTATGTTCTGTCTGTGTTTGTTAGTTTATGTGTGCCTCTTCTCTGCTTTTCCTTTGTCTGTCTGTCTGATGGAGTCTGTGTGGCTGTCTATCTGTCTGTCTGCCTGTTTAGAAAAATCTACAACCAGAGGAATATCAAATAAAACAAAAAATAAGGACGGATTAAAGTTAAAGGGAATTATTAGTGAGAACCTGAAGACGAAAGAAAGAAATGGGAAACAAGGAAAAAAGGGAAGACTTAGATAGAAAGAAATGGGAAACAAGAAAAAAGGGAAGACTTAGATAGAAAGAAATGGGAAATAAGGAAAAAAGGGAAGACTTAGGTAGAAAGAAATGGGAAACAAGGAAAAAAGGGAAGACTTAGATAGAAAGAAATGGGAAATAAGGAAAAAAGGGAAGACTTAGATAGAAAGAAATGGGAAATAAGGAAAAAAGGGAAGACTTAGATAGAAAGAAAGAAAGGAAAAAAAAAACACTAAATAAATGCATGGAAGGCTAAAATATAAAGGGAGAATAATAAAATAGAGATAAAATAAAATAAATAAAAATACGAAATACAAAACAGAAATAAAATGCTTATAAAAAAATAAGACACCGATAGAAAGGAAGAAAATGGGGAAAAGAAAACGGGCTGAGGAATCTCCCGCTCATTCCAACTCGACTTAAAGGATTAAATACAAAAGAAAAAGAAAAAAAGGAAAAGAAAAAAATACTAAAAGCGGGACATGAAGGTTATCAGTACACACACACACACACACACACACACACACACACACACGTAATCTCAAGGTTAAAGCTGTGCCCTACTTAAATGACTGACTGTGTGTGTGAGAGAGAGAGAGAGAGAGAGAGAGAGAGAGAGAGAGAGAGAGAGAGAGAGAAAAAATACTTGGGGTACAAAGTTAAAAAAAAAAAAGTAGGTTAAGAAAGGAAGGTGGGGAGTATGAATAGGTTTGGAAGAGGAGGAGGAGGAGGAGGAGGAGGAGGAGGAGGAGGAGGCCATAAGTTCCCTCATAATTCAGACAGACCAAACTTGCTTTAATTTTTTGTCGTCCTCCTCCTCCTCCTCCTCCCCCTCCTTCTCCTCCTCCCCCCCCATATACTCTGCTCCCTAAAACCCTAAATCAAGACTTATAGCGTGGTAGGGAAACCTATTTATGCTCTCTCTCTCTCTCTCTCTCTCTCTCTCTCTCTCTCTCTCTCTACGACGACGACGCCGAAAAAGAATATTAAGAAGAGGAAGAAGGTTGGAAAGTAATAATGTTAATAAAAGAATATTAATAACTGGGTAATAAAATATGGAGGAGGAGCAGGAAGAGGAGGAGCAGCAGGAAGAGGAGGAGGAGCAGGAAGAGGAGGAGGAGGAGGAGTAGGAGGAGGAGGAAAAGGGAAATGAAGAAAAAGAAGAAGTAGAAATAGTAGAAGTTAGGAAAATAATAATAAAAATACGAATGAGAGTATGAATGATAGGATGATGATATGAGAGAGAGAGAGAGAGAGAGAGAGAGAGAGAGAGAGAGAGAGAGAGAGAGAGAGAGAGAGAGAGAGAGAGAGAGAGAGAGAGAGAGAGAGAGAGAGAGAGAGAGAGAGAGAGAGAGAGAGAGAGAGAGAGAGAGAGAGAGAGAGAATAGAAAGAAAAAGAACAAGTCACAAAATCAGAAAAAGAAGAAAACGAGGACGCTAGAAAAAGAAGAGGAAGATGAAGATGAAACGGAAGAAAATGAAGAGGATGCAAAATCAGAAGAAGAAGAAGAAGAAGACGAAGAAGAAGAAGAGACGCAAAAGCAGAAGAACAAGAACAAGAACAAAAAGAAAAAGATGAAAAAGAAGAAGAAGGAGAAGATGAATAGACGCAAAATCAGATGATGAAGAAGAAGAAGACGAAGAAGAAGAAGAAGAAGAAGCGGGTTGACCTCCTGACTGACACTCCGTCGGAAGCTGTCTCAAGAGCCCCTGCCCCCTCTCTCTCTCTCTCTGCTAGCTTAACCTGCATGAATACGCAATGCCGAAGGAAGGAAGGGAGGGGAGAGGAAGGGAAGAAAGGGGAAGGGATTGGGGAAAAGGGGAAGAAGAGAAGGGAAATGAGGGGAGGGAAGGGGTAGGAAGGAGAGGAAGAGAGGAAGGAGAGGGAAAGGGGGAGGGTCACATGTAGTTTAATGTGAGAAATGGAGAAAAAAAAGAAGGGAAAAAAATGATACTTGGGATACTGTGGTGATGGTGGTGGTAATGGTGGTGGTGGTGGTGATGATGGTGGTGGTGGTGGTGGTGATGGTGGTGGTGGTGGTGATGGTGGTGGTGGTGGTGATGATGGTGGTGGTGGTGATGGTGGTGGTGGTGGTGGTGGGGGTGGTATGGTGGTGATGGTGGTGGTGGTGGTGGTGGTAATGGTGGTGGTGGTAATGGTGGTGGTGGTGGTGGTAATGGTGGTGGTGGTGATGGTAATGGTGGTGGTGGTGGTGGTACCCTGTTTTGATTCTCTCTAATCCTCCTTTACTAAGTTTTCTTCTTTATATCCACCTTCTCCACCTTTTCAATTTTCTCGACTTCATTTCTATTACCATCATCAGCCTCTATTTTATTCCTCTTCTTTTTGATTCTTTTTTCCTTCATACTATTATTATTACTACTACTACTTTTATCACCATCATCATCATTACTGTTATTATCATTCTACTCTTTTCCTAGACAAATTTTAATCATCTATCTCAGTTTAGGCCATCACTCCCACTCCCCTTTCTCTCTCTCCTTCCCTCTCTCTCTCCCTTTCCCTCATTCCCTCCTTTTTTTTCATCTATCTCAGTTTAAGCCATCACTCCCACTCCCCTTTTTCTCTCTCTCTCCTTCCCTCTCTCTCCCTTTCCCTCATTCCCTCCTTTTTTTCCATCTATCTCAGTTTAAGCCATCACTCCCACTCCCCTTCTCTCTCCTTCCCTCTCTCTCCCTTTCCCTCCCGCCCACCCTCCCTACGTCGGATATCCTGCTCGCTTCCATCCTCCATAAAGTCAGGATTCACGAAGCGTCGAGGGCCGTGGAATAGACTTGAATACCTTAACCTCATTATTAAAGTACCCAGACACACGGAAATGAAGGCGTCTATTATTTTAGGGATGGTTTCTTTCGTTTATAGTTTTGGGATGGAGTGAGTGTGTGCGCGCGCGCGTGTGTGTGTTGTTTTTATCTTCACTCTTTCTTCTTATTTTTCATCTTGGTATAAACATAAGAACGTAAGGAGTCCACAAGAGGCCGGTTGGTTGGTTTATACAATTAAGGCAGCTCCTATAAGCCTGACCCACCTTACCTCATTATCCATGAATGGACCGTATTGGCTATGCAGGCAGCGCCACACGTGGCCACTCAGTGAACTGTCAAAGCAGTACTTTCCATAGAACTCAAGTTATGTACTAGAGTGCGTCTGAGGCTGCCTCCAGGATACAAGGCCTTGGTGCCGCCCCCGCTCCAAGCCAACGGCTGCACACACTTTATTCCTACCCGATTTCCCGACTATTTGACATGGAAAAAAAAAATGAAATCGGGTATGAGTGAAGTGTGTGCAATCATCGGCTTGGAGCGACGGCGGCATCATGGTCGTGTATCTCTGAGACAGCCTCAGACGCAGTCTAGTCTATAATTTGAACTCTATGGAAAATTCAGCTTGGAGTTGAGTGGCCACATGTGGCGCTGCCTGTATAGCCAATACGGTCCATTCATCCAACCTCTTCGAATGTATGTGTCTATGGTAGCGGCACCCATCACAGGACTGCCAAGCTTGTTCCGCCCACCATGACTCGTTTCTTTTTCACGACTTTTTTTTTTTAATATTTCTGCCTGTCTGTGTCTGTCTGTCTGTCTGTCTGTCTGTCTGTCTGTGTGTCTCTGTCTGTCTGTGTGTCTCTGTCTGTCTGTGTGTCCGTCTGCGTCTCTTGATTTACTGTATACATTGTGCCGGCGTCTTCCCTTTCGTGTTCCTCCTCCTCAAATATTTATGGTTTTGGTTGCATACGAAGACGTGGTTTACTCCGCCTTCCCTTCACTCATTTTCACATCCCCTGCTCCTCCTGCTGTACACATTAGGTAGTCAACTCCTTTCCTCTCTCATTCCTTCTTTTCATGTAGCTATTCATTTGGTTTTGATTCGTAGCTTAGAGTTTGTTATTTTCCTAGTTTCTCATATTTCCTTCTCCTCAGACCTATCCATTTTTTTCCTCTCTCATTCCTTCTTTTCATTCAGTTATTAATTTTGTTTTGGATTCGTATCTTAGAGTTGAAGTAATTTCCCTATTGTCTCATGAATCTTCCTCCTCCTCAGACTGTATCCATCGTGCCATACCATACAACCATACAAAGAGAACTAGACTGCTTAACTGCTATCTGAAGACCACATTGACAAAGAAGAAGTGAAACGGGTTCTGTACGAGTTCTGGAAAATACGGGGAAAAGCAGCCGACTACAACCACCCAGGAATAGACGAAGGGGAGGCCGTTGCAGAGGCTATCTCCCCGACCTTCAACTGAACCGAACTGAACGTTATCACACACACACACACACACACACACCAAAGCAAAGCGTAAATGATTAATATATACGCTGATTTTAGAGTGAAGGAGTGAGTAAATTAGACAGTTAGTTAAATAGTGAGATAGTTATTAAATGGGGAAGTCTGTCTGTCTGTCTGTCTGTCTGTCTGTCTGTGTCTGTGTCTGTCTGTGTCTGTCTGTCTGTGTCTGTCTGTGTCTGTGTCTGTGTCTGTGTCTGTGTCTGTGTCTGTGTCTGTCTGTGTCTGTGTCTGTCTGTGTCTGTGTCTGTGTCTGTGTCTGTGTCTGTGTCTGTCTCTGTGTGTCTGTCTCTGTGTGTCTGTGTCTGTGTGTCTGTCTGTGTGTCTGTCTCTCTCTCTGTCTCTCTCTCTGTCTCTCTCTCTCTCTCTCTCTCTCTCTCTCTCTCTCTCTCTCTGTCTCTCTCTCTCTCTCTCTCTCTGTCTCTCTCTCTCTGTCTCTGTCTCTCTCTCTCTGTCTCTCTCTCTGTCTCTCTCTCTCTGTCTCTCTCTCTCTGTCTCTCTCTCTCTGTCTCTCTCTCTCTGTCTCTCTCTCTCTGTCTCTCTCTCTCTGTCTCTCTCTCTCTGTCTCTCTCTCTCTCTCTCTCTCTCTCTCTCTCTCTGCGTTATCTTCGTCCTCCTCCCCTTCCAAATTTTGCCTTCTGTTTCCTGTCTCCTGCTTTCTCTTCCTCCTGTTCTTCCTATTTCTCCCTTCTTCCTTTCTCTCTCTTTGTGTTGCCCATCCTCCTCTCTCCCAAGTTGGTGCTGTTCCTTTCTTCTTCTTTATCTCAACTTCCTCTTCCTCATGGTATATCCGTTTCTTCATTATTTCTGTTTGTTCCCTCCATCTTGTTCTTTACGACGGGGCAGGAAGGTTAAAAGCAAAACAAACAAGAAGATAAAAAACATCGCCCCTCAATTCTGCTCTTACAAAAGGGGAAAAGAAAACGCCCAGAACTAATGACAAATCTCTCAATCGTCTTTCTCTGATTACTTGTGTTTCGTTTTATTATCTCGTTCTTCATTCTCTTAAGGCCTTCTTCTATTTCTCTTTTTTTTCCTACTGTTTCCATTTTAGTTTTAGTTTCTTTCTACGAGTCTTGTCTAAGCAGTGATTTGGGGGTCCTTTCCATAGTTTCTTTGTTCTTTTTTGTTCTTTTTTTCATCCCTCTTCTATTTCGCGTTCTTTTTTTCCTATTTTTTTGTTTTAATTTTAGTTTTTTTTCTCTCAGCAGTGAGTTTGGGGTCCTTTCCATATTTTCCTTGTTCTTTTTTGTTCTTTTTTTCATCCCTCTTCTATTTCGCGTTCTTTTTTTCCTACTTTTTTGTTTTAATTTTAGTTTCAACGTTTTTTTTTTCTCGGCAGTGATTTGGGGGTCCTTTCCATATTCTCCTTGTTCTTCTGGTTCTTCTGGTTCTTTTCGCTGGCTCTTGCATCCTGGTTCTTTTCGCTGGCTCTTGCATCCTAGTCCATCAGCAATTTTTTTCTATTTTCGAAGATGTTCCACTGGCTAAATATCAGAACGTTTCCTTTCTATTTTCTTCTTGTTCTTTTCGCTGGTTCTTGCATCCTTGTCTACTAGAAATTCTTATCTATTTTCGAAGATGTTCCACTGGCTAAATATCAGAACCTTTCCTTTCTATTTTCTTCTTGTTCTTTTCCCTAGTTCTTGCATCCTTGTCTATTAGCAAATTTTCATCTATTTTCGAAGATGTTCCACTGGCTAAATATCAGAACGTTTCCTTCCTATTTTCTTCTTGTTCTTTTCCTTAGTTCTTGCATCCTTGTCTACTAGAAATTCTTATCTATTTTCGAAGATGTTCCACTGGCTAAATATTAGAACGTTTCCTTTCTATTTTATTCTTGTTCTTTTCCTTAGTTCTTGCATCTTTGTCTAAGCAATTTTCATTTATTCTCGAAGATGTTCCACTTGGTAAATATCAGAACCTTTTGCTTATCTTAAATGTTCCGCTAGTGATATATTTTTTTTAACGCAAAGGAGACAGCACAAGGGCACACAAAAAAGGAAGCAATAAAAAAATGCCCACTACTCGCTGCTCCTGTAAAGAATCCTAAGAGGTGGCCGAAAGAGCAATCAATTACGTGAGGTATTAAATATATAAGAACTTTACACTTATTTTCTCAGGTGTCCCGCTGGTTAAAACTAAGCGTATGGCGGGACAGGCTTCAGGGATTTGAGGATGTAGTTTGTCGTGTTTTGACGGCCACAGACGCGGGGAAGCGGCTTAAAAACGGAGAGGCCTTCAAAGAACTCATCAGGGACAGAGACGGAATAATTATGGGGCTGAAAAATGGGCTGTACATGAAAGGCGCGTGTGTGGAGGGTGGTGGTGGTGGTGGGTGGGGGTGGAAGGGTATGTGGGTGTAGGGTTAGTGTGTGTGTGTGTGTGTGTGTGTGTGTAGGGGGGTTGTGTGTGCTCTGAAAACATATCAACACCAACAATAATAAAAACTACAATAACACCGACAGCACCTCCACCATCACAACAACAACAACAACAACAACAACAGCACCATCATCAGTACCCACAGAAACCTTTCCTCCGTTAGATTTTCCTTTTTTTTTAAATTTTTTTATATCGCTATCAAGTTCCATAACCACGTACAATCAACTGACCGACTGACTGAACGACCGACTGACTGAACGACCGACCGACCGACTGAACGACTCTCTCTCTCTCTCTCTCTCTCTCTCTCTCTCTCTCTCTCTCAGAATAAAAGAAAACGGTAAAAAAGTGTTAAGGAAAAAAAAAAGAATTACTACAAAAAATATCCTCTACCCAGTCTGTATCTAACACCGACGGTCACAAACAAAAAACTACAAAAAAAAAAATAAAAGACTGAATAAAACAAACATCAACACCGTCAAAAATTCATCCTGAGGTAAAAAAAAAAAAAAAAACTCGAAAACAAGAAAAAAAAGAAAAAAAGAAATTCGAGTCGCCAACCACAAAACCAAAGGAAAAAAGATGAAAAAAGATAAAACGAGAGAGAGAGAGAGAGAGAGAGAGAGAGAGAGAGAGAGAGAGAGAGAGAGAGAGAGAGAGAGAGAGAGAGAGAGAGAGAGAGAGAGAGAATCAAGGATGAAGAAAGCCTCAGTAAACCTTTCTTGAGACAGTTTAGGACAAGACAGAGAGAGGACATTACTCAGGAGGAGGAGAGGGAGGAGGAGGAGGAGGAGGCCAAAAGTCGGAGAGATGACCGCAAGTGTGTCTTTTCGTGGTCTCTCTCTCTCTCAGTAATAGTCGTAGTAGTTATATTAATAGCATCAGGAGGAGGAGGAGGAGGAGGAGGAGGAGGAAGACCATTTAAGTGTGAGTGGGTGAAGAAAGGAAGAAGATAAAAAAAAAGACGACGAAAAAAAGTAGGAGAAAAATAAGAGAAGATACGATAAGGAAAAAGACAAAGAGGAAGATAAGGAAGGACGTGGTGGTGGTGATGATGGTGGTGATGATGGTGATGATGATGGTGGTGGTGGCGGCGATGATGGTGATGATGATGATGATGGTGGTGGCGGCGGCGATGGTGGTGATGATGATGGTGGTGATGGTGGTGGTGATGATGGTTAAGATGGTGATGATGATGATGATGATGATGGTGGTGGTGGTGACGCAAGTAGTAGTAGTAGTAGTAGTAGTAGTAGTAGTAGTAGTAGCATTGATGATAAGGAAGGGGAGGAGGAGGTGTGAGAAGGAGATAAAAAAAAGAAGAGGGGAGAAGAAGAGGCGACAAAGAGGGAAAAGAAAGTAGTGTGAGTGTAAGAGACAGACTCCCTCGATAACAAAGGGAGATAAAGGAAAAAAGAATGGAGGAGGAGGAGGAGGAGGAGACCGCTACTGTACATAAGTGGCTCTAAGTCTCTTATGGACGAGGGGAATAAGGGCGCCTTTTTTGGAGAGAGAGAGAGAGAGAGAGAGAGAGAGAGAGAGAGAGAGAGAGAGAGAGAGAGAGAGAGAGAGAGAGAGAGAGAGAGAGAGCTTTCTACGCAGCTCCTTGACTTCCTGGAGAGATGACACTACAGTTCTCTCTCTCTCTCTCTCTCTCTCTCTCGATGAATAATGGTAAGGACTTCGAGTTTCCAATTGGAAGTTGCCCTTCACGTCCCAAAGGGGAGGAGGAGGAGGAAGAGGAGGAGAGAAAAGAAGGGAAGAGTGCGGAAAGGGAACGAATGAAAGGGGATTGGGTCAAGGAGAAAGGGAAATGATGGAGGAGGAGAAGGAGGAGGAGGAGGAGGAGGAGCGTTGCTGTGGAAAGGAATAAAGACAAAGGGAGAGAGAGAGAGAGAGAGAGAGAGAGAGAGAGAGAGAGAGAGAGAGAGAGAGAGAGAGAGAGAGAGAGAGAGAGAGAATGAGAATGCGGTGAATAAGACTAAGCGTGATAAAGGGAAGAAGGAAGAGGAATAAAGATGGGAAGGAAGAAGGCGAGAAAAAAACAGTGAAGGAAAGGAAATCGGAAAGGAGAGGAAAAGATAATGTTGGAAAAGGAGAGGAGAAAGAGAAGAAAAAAAGAAAAAGAGAAAGGGAGGAGGTAGTATTAGCGATAAAGAGAGAGAGAGAGAGAGAGAGAGAGAGAGAGAGAGAGAGAGAGAGAGAGAGAGAGAGAGAGAGAGAGAGAGAGAGAGAGAGAAAAGAAGGAAGAAAAAAAGAGATAAGAGATAGAGACCATATTTGAGAAGAGAAAGAAAATATAAATCAAGTATTAGAGAGAGTAAGGAAAGATAAAATAAAAGAAAATAGAGGAGAAGAAGAGAAGAGGAAAAGGAAGAAAAGAGAAATAAATGAGAAAGAGTAATAAAGAGATTGGGAGACAAAGAAATAAAAAGAAAAAAGAAAAGGAGACGAATAGAGAACAGAAAAAGGAACAAGACCAAGAAGAAGAAAAGGAAGAAAAAGAAGAAGACGAAGAAAAGGAAGAAGAGGAGGAGTAAGAAGAAGAAGAAAAAGAAAAAGAAAAAGAAAGAAGAAAAAGAAGAAAAAGGAGAAAAAGAAAAAGAAAGAAGAAAAAGAAGAAGAAAAAGAAAAAGAAAACACCTGACAGAATATTAAGCAGAGAATGAGGAGGGAAGACAGGGGAGGAAGGTCTAAAAATAGGTCCAGTGCAGGAAGAAAAAAAGGAAGAAATATTGAAAAAGTAATAGGGAAAAATGAGTAAAGAGAGAGAAAGTGGGAAGGAAGGGAAAATGTAATAACAAGATAATAAAAAAAAGAAGAAAAAGAGGACAAGAACAGAAGACAAAAGAGGATCGGGGAAGGTAGATTAGGAAAAAAATAAGAGGAGGAGAAGTAAGGAGGAGAAGAAAAGGAGGAGTGTAAGGAAGACTATGAAGAGGAAGTAGAGGAGAGAGGACAAAGGAAGAGGAGAGAGAAGACACCAAATGTAAGGAAGAGAAAGAGGGACAAATAAGAGGGATAAAAGGAATAAGAGGAAGATAAAGAAGAGGAAGAAGAAAATGTATAGAAGATTAGTCAACTATAAATACACACACACACACACACACACACATACCTTGTTGGCCATGTCCACCTTGCTGGACGACACACACACACACACAAGCAGGCACGCGTTTACATCTCTCTCTCTCAAACCTCCTCAACGTACCTGAAAAAGAAAGAAACAAATTAAATTTTAAACCATTCTCTCATCGCATAAATCACAGACACCGACTGGATTGGTATTGAGGATTAGGAGAGAGAGAGAGAGAGAGAGAGAGAGAGAGAGAGAGAGAGAGAGAGAGAGAGAGAGAGAGAGAGATTACAATAGGAAACGTTACTTGGAAAAGATGACATATAAAACGAAGAAAGTAAAACATATTGAAGGAGGAAGTAGAAGAAGAAGAAGAAGAACGAGAAGAAAGGATAAGAGGAAAAGAGGGAGGTGGAATATTAAGACTACATAGAAATCGAAATAGGAAAAGAGGAGGAGGAAAAATTGGAAGACGAAGAGGAAACTGAAAGGGAATGAAAACAACAAAATAACAAAAAAACAAGAAGGAAAAGAAGAAGAGGAGAAAGGAAGAAGAAGAGGGGGTGAAAGAGAAGGAGGAGGAGATGAAAAGGAAGAAGAGAAGGAAAGGGAAAGAAAAAAATATACAACACACCGACACAAAGAACAAGAAGAGGAAGAGGAAGATGAGAGACGAAAAGGAGATGATAATGAGAAAGAAGAGTAGAATATCGAAAAAACAAAACAAAAATAACAAGAGAAGGAAAATGAGAGGAAGAGGAGGAAGAGCAAGAGGAGTCGGAAGAGGAGGAGGAGGAGGACCCGAATCTATATGCTTAGAATGGAACTTATATACAAGAGGAGCAGAATCCCTTAAGAGGAGGAACGGAGGAGACAAATTTACCTCCAACTGCGCATCTCGTCCTCCTCCTCCTCCTCCTTCTTCTCCTTAACCTCCTCCTCTTCCTCTTTTATTAATTCTTTCATCCTATTTTCTACCTATTCGTATTTCATTATATTTTTCTTCTTTTCCTTCTTCCATCTTCTCCACCTCCTCCACCTCCTCCTCCTCCTCCTCCTCCTCCTCCTCCTCCTCCTCTTCCTCCTCTTCCTTAACCTCCTCCTCTTCCTCTTTTATTAATTCTTTCATCCTATTTTCTACCTATTCCTTCTTTATTATATTTTTTTTCCTTCTCTTCTTCCCTCTTCTCCTCCTCCTCTTCCTCCTCCTCCTCCTCTTCCTCCTCCTCTTCCTCTTTTATTAATTCTTTCATCCTATTTTCTACCTATTCCTTCTTTATTATATTTTTTTTTCCTTTTCTTCCCTCTTCTCCTCCTCCTCCTCTTCTTTCAATTATTTCATTTATTCCCTTTTCTTTTGCCATTCGTTCATACTTCTCTATAACTATTATTTCTTCTTCTTCTTCTTCTTCCTACTCTTCCTCTCATTCTCCTCTTTTTTCATTTCTTTCCTCCTCTTTTTTTAATTATTCATTCTTCATTACAATTCTTTTTTCCTCTTCTTTTTTCCCTCTCCTTCTCTTTCCTTTCTTCCCTCTCTTCTTTTCCTCCTCCTCCTATTCCTTTATTTCTTTTCTTCACTTCTACCTCTTCATAATTTTCTATTACAATATTTTTATCTTTTTCTATTCCTTTTGTTTTTGTTTTCCTTTCTTTCCTCTTCACTTTGTTTTCGTTCTTCTCTATAACAGTTATTTCTATTCCTCCTCCTCCTCCACTTCTTCTTCCTTCATTCTTCTGTTCCTTCTATTCCTCCTTCTCCTCTTCCTACTCCAATTCATTTATCTATTCACTTCTTATCTACTTCTTCTCTAACTTCTTTCATTCCTCCTCCTTTCCTTTCTCACTCTCCACTACTTTCAACTTTCATTCCTTCGTATTTTCTCTTCAATTACTCTTCACCTTCCTTTTTCCTTTCTGTTTATTTGTCCAAGACTCAAAACACAGATGAAAGAACCTAATAAGGGGTGGAACAGTGAGAGGAAGGGGAGTCCTCTAAGGGTTGTCAAGGGAGACGAGAGGAGGTGGAGGAGGTGGAGGAGGAGGAGGAGATAGGCTTGAGGCAGAAGTAAAAAAAAGAAATAATGGGACGAGAGGAAATGGAGGGGGAATAGGAGGAGGAGGAAGAGGAGGAGGAGGAAGAGGAAGAGGAAGAGGAAGAGGAAGAGGAGGAAAATAAAGTAGTAAAATGACAAAACGAATAAGGAGGAGGAGGAGGAGGTGGTTCGGGAGAGGAGGTAAAGGAAGAAGAGGAAGAGGAAGAGGAAGAAGAAGGAGGAGGAGGAGGAAGAGGAGAAAATAAAATAAAGAAATAAAATAACAAAACGAATGAGACGGAGAACAAGAAGACGAAGAGGAGAAAAAGGAAGAAAAAGAGAAGAAAGAAGAGGAAGAAGAGGAGAAAGAGGAAGAGACAAAAGATCAAGAATAACACAAAAAAAAAAATAACAAGAAGGAAAAGGAGGGAGAAAAAAAACACTAAAATGACAACAGGAAAAAAAAAAGAGGAGGAAGAATCGAAGGAGGAGGAGAAGGAGATGGCTTCGGAGGAGGAGGAGGAGGAGGAGGAGGAGGAGATGGCTTCGGAGGAGGAGGAGAAGGAGATGGCTTCGGAGGAGGAGGAGGAGGAGGAGGCACAATTTCCTGAAGAAGGAGAGGCGACGCGAAGAAGCGATCACTGGGAAACCAAACAAACACAGGAAATTGAGGACATTGGTGGTGATGGTGGTGATGGTGGTGTGGTGGTGGTGGTGATGATGATGGTGGTGGTGATGATGATGGTGGTGGTGATGATGGTGGTGGTGGTGATGATGGTGGTGGTGATGATGGTGGTGGTGGTGTTGTTGGTATTGGTGATAGTGGTGGTGGTGATGGTGGTGATGATAGTGGTGGTGGTGATGATGGTGGTGGTGATAGTGGTGGTGGTGGTGGTGATAGTGGAGTGGTGGTGATGATAGTGGTGGTGGTGGTGGTGATGACAGTGGTGGTGGTGATAGTGGTGGTGATGATAGTGGTGGTGGTGGTGGTGATAGTGGTGGTGGTGGTGGTGATAGTGGTGGTGGTGGTGATAGTGGTGGTGGTGATAGTGGTGGTGGTGGTGGTGGTGGTGGTGGTGATAGTGGTGGTGGTGGTGATGGTGGTGGTGGTGATAGTGGTGGTGGTGGTGGTGATAGTGGTGGTGGTGGTGGTGGTGATAGTGGTGGTGGTGGTGGTGGTGATAGTGGTGGTGGTGGTGATAGTGGTGGTGGTGGTGGTGGTGATGGTGGTGGTGGTGGTGATAGTGGTGGTGGTGGTGGTGACAGATAGACAGATGACCAAGAGTAATACGATGAGAGAGAGAGAGAGAGAGAGAGAGATAGAGAGAGAGAGAGAGAGAGAGAGAGAGAGAGAGAGAGAGAGAGAGAGAGAGAGAGAGAGAGAGAGAGAGAGAGACGCAAAGAAAGAGAAAAAAAAAAATATTCTCTCGCCAGTATTCCCTTAATCTCTCTCTCTCTCTCTCTCTCAATATTCATCCCACTGCAATAAGAGGATGACAATTTTAACCTCGATTTCCCGTCTAAATTATTCCTGTTTTATGATTCTTCTGTCAATTCCATCTCTCTCTCTCTCTCTCTCTCTCTCTCTCTCTCTCTCTCTCTCTCTCTCTCTCACCTTTAAATCCCCCCCCTCTACCCCCTTCCCTTTCCCCTTCCCTTCCGCCCCTCTCGCTCTGAAGGGGAAGAGGTGTGAGGAGGAAGAGGGAAAGAAGAGGGGTTAGAAGAGGAGGTGAAAGAGGGGAATGGAAAAGGTGAGAAGAATAGAAGGACAGGTAAATATGGCAAGGTGTGATGGGAGGGGAAAGAAAGAGAAGGTGTGAGAAGGAGGAGGAGGAGGAGGAGGAAGAGAATGAGGAAGAGGCAACACTGGAAACAGACTGCATTGGTTTCTCTCTCTCTCTCTCTCGCTCTCGCTCTCTCTCTCGGATGAACCTCAACACAATCACTCTTGTACAAATTAGAAACATGAATGAGAGTTAATTACCGTGTGTGTGTGTGTGTGTGTGTGTGTGTGTGTGTGAGATTAATATTAGTGAAAGACAGGCTAAAGGGAAGGGGAGGGGGAAGGAGAGGAGAGGAGAAAGGAGAGGAGAGGAGAGGAGAAAGGAGAAAAAGAAGAGAGAGAAAGGAATAAAGAAGGGAAAAGGAGAAAAAAAAGGAAGAAAAACGGATTATGGAAATTAAGAAGAGACGGGACAAAGAACGACCAGAAGAGAGGAAAATAACAGAGAAGAAAGAAAAGGGAGGAAGGGAAAGGAGAAGGGAGGAGGGGGAAAATAATGAGAAACAAGGGAGGATAATTATGGAAAGGGAGGAAGAAGGGGAGTAATATGATGGGGTAGACTATATCAACAGGGGAGAAGGGGCTAGGAAGGGCGCAGAACTCCAGTAAAGTGAAGGGGAAGCAGAGGGAAAAGAAGGGGCGAATGGGGATTAAACGTGATGACAGTGATGATGGGATAATGAAAGATGGGTAATAGATGGGTTAGAGAGGATAATGCTGGGGTACTAATGGCTGAATGGGGTAAGGGAGAGATAAGGAAGGGGGGGATAATGGTGATGGGTGTGGAAGGAAGGGGAAGTGGTTGGAAGTGAAGGGATGAAGAAGGGGCAAAGAAAGGGGTGATGGGAAGGATGGGGTAAAGTTATGAAGGGGTGAAATAAGGAAGAGCTAAGGAAGGGGAAGACAATGGTGATGGGGTGTGGAAGGAAGGGGAAGTGGTTGGCAGTGAAGGGATGAAGGGATAAAGAAATGGGTGATGGGGAGACTGGGGTAAGATTATGAAGGGGTGAAATAAGGAAGGGGAAGTGGTTGGAAGTGACGGGATAAAGAAGGGAAAAAGAAAAAAGATGATGGGAAGACTGGGGTAAAGTTATGAAGGGGTGAAATCATGAAGAACAGAAATAAGTGATGGGATGGAAATGTGAAAGGGGCGGAAATGTCGATATGGAAGGGGGAGGATATGAAGGGGTGATTGGAAATGGGAGAATGAGGTAAAGAATGTGAAGGGGAGTAAAAATTTGTCTGCGTAGGGGGAAGTGTGTGAAGGGGTAGAAGAGAAGGGGAGAAAGAAGTGAAGGGAAGGAGGGATAGAAGAGTGAAGGGGAGTATGTAGGTGTTTGTACTGGAGGGAGGAATTATGAATGGGAGGGGTGTTGAGGGAATGGAGGGAGGGATGAGAGGGAGAAAGTGAGGGGAGGGGCTGAGGAGGGGGTGAAGGGGTCTAAGTAAGGGGAGAATATATGAAGAGGGGGAAAGAGGGGGAGGGGCGTAAGAGGGGGAGGGGGATGATGGGAGGGGAGGTGATCAGAGGAGGTAAGAGGGGAAGGGGGGGTGGAGAGAGAGAATGAGGGGAGGGGAGGGGAGTAAGGGAGGGGGAGGGAAGGGGAGAAAGGGAGGAAGGGAGCAGAGGGAGGAAGGGGAGGGGAGGAAGGGGGCAGGGGAGGGGGGGAGGCGGGAGCGTGACAGTGATCCAGTCCAGAGATCAAAGGTGTGGAGCAAGTGAGAAGGGGGGGGGAGGGGGGGAAGGGGAGGTCAGGGTTTTTTTTTATGGGGTTAAGAGGGAGAAAGGGGGGGGGCAGGGGGCAGGTTGGCAGGTCAGGGGTGGGGGGCAGGGGCACGTTGGCAGGTCAGGGGGTAGCCAGAGGGGTGGGGGCCAGGAGGGGGGGCGGTCATTATGGAGCCCCTGCCCCTCAGTGAGCGTGAAAAATAGGTGTCATTCCTTCGTGTTTCTCTCTCTCTCTCTCTCTCCTTTTTTCAGTACGTTATCATTATCATTGTTATTATTATTATTATTGTTATTATTATTATTATTATTATTATTATTATCATTATTGCATAAAATTGCAAATAAAATACCACTACTAATAACAACAATAGTAATAAAGAAGAAGAAGAAGAAGAATAGAAAAAGAAGTAGAAGAAGAAATAGAAGAAAAAGAACAAGAGCAACAACAACAACAACCAGAGGAAGAGAAGACAAGGGGAGGAGGAGGGGAGAATGGGGAGGAGAGGAGAGGGGAAGAGAGGAAGACGGGGAGGAGGAGTGGGTACGAAAGGGGAGAAATTACTGCGGAGGAGGAGGAAGAAGAGGAAGAAGAGGAGGAGGAGCCTAGAAGATAATTAGGAGTGAAATGGGAGACTAGAATTACCTGTCTATGCTAACTAGGTCCCCCCCCCTCCCCCCTCCCCATCACCCCCCTCCCCATCACCCCCGTGTCACCCCACTAATCGCAGGTGTCACTTAAAGGTAATGAAGAGGTTCGTATTTACCTGCGAAGGGCGTGGGAGGAAAGGGAAGAAGGTAGAAGAGGGGAAGGGAAGAAGGTAGAAGAGGGGAAGGGAAAGGAAGAAGAGGGGAGGATAGGAAATACAGGATGAGTCAAACAAGGATGGGAGGAAGGGAAGAGAAAGGAATAAAAGAAGAAGGGAAGGGAAAGGAAGAAAGAAGGAGGAAAGGAAGAGGAAAGAAGAGAAGAAGGGATGGGAGAGGAGGAAGGGAGATGGGAGGAACGGATGAGTCAAAAGAGGATGGAGTGAAAGTGAGTGGGAGGAAGAGGGAAAGAAGAGGGGAAGGAAAGAAGGAGGGGAGGAATAGGAGGAATCAGACATTGGAAGAGGAAGGGATGGAAGTGGATAGAATGAAGAGGGGAGAGGAGAAGGCAGAGAGAAAGGGAAAGAAGATAGGAAGAAATGAAAGTGTCAGACATTGGATAAGACGGAAGTAGATGGGAGGATAAGCGGAGGAAGAAGAGGGGAAGGGGAAGAAGTAAAGATGGAACTAGAGAAATAAAACAAGGAAGATGATGGGACGGAAGACAACGGGAAGAAGAAAGGAGGAAAGAAAGAAGCGGGGAAGGAGAAGGGGAAAAAAGAAGAGGAAGACAGGTAGAACTGAAGGTGTTTAACTTCAAGAGGAATGGGGAAGAGAAGGGGAGAAGAAAAGGTAGATAGGGAGAGAGGGGGAGAAGATAGGAGAGAGCGGAAGGGAAATAGTGCACTGTAGGTTAAGTAGATAGATAGGTAGATAGATAGGAAGAAGAGGGGGGGGTGGGGGAGATACATACATAAAATAAGATAAAGGGAATTAGTGTAGAAGGGAAGAAAGAGGAGGCGAAGGAGTGACATGAAGGGACAGTGATAGTGAAGGTAAGTTGATAAAGAAGGAACAAGAGAAAAAAGAAAGGGAGGCAGGGGAGGTGGTGGCGATTGATTCGAAGAGGTGATGATGATGGTGATGATGGTAGTGGTGAGGGAAGATACAAGTTAGTGAGGTAGGTAGAGGGTGAGGAGGAAGGTAACGGAAGAAGGGAAGATTGGGTTTCACGAGGAGGAGGAGGAGGAGGAGGAGGAGGAAGAGGAGGAGGAGGAGGAAACATCTTACGAGTAGGAAGAGAACAAAGGAGAAGATGCAGAGGAAGAGAGGAAGACAAACACATGATGAGGAGGAGGAGGAGGAGGAGGAGGAGGAAATGGAGAGAAAAAAGAAGAATGAAGAAGAGGAGAGACATCATGATATTAAACGGAGTAAGGAAGAAAAAAAATTACTAAGAGGAAGAGGAGAAGGAAGAGGAAAGAGAAGACGTAAGGAAATACGAAAAAGAAGGAAAATAAAGAAAAATAAAAGAAAAACATCACAAGAACAGCATAAGAAAGAGAAGAAGGAAAAGGAAATGAAGGAAGAAGAAAAAGAAGAAAAGGAAGATAGAGAAAAACTGAAATACCAAACAAAGAAGAGGAGGAGAGAGGAAGAGAAGAAGGATATTCGTATGGAAGAGGAAAAGGTGGAGGAGGAGGAGGAGGAGGAGGAGGAAGAAGAAAAAAAAGAAGAAAGAATATATGATAAAGAAAAGAAAAATCACAATAGTAGCAGAAGGAAGAGAAGGAAAAAGAAAAAGATGAAAAAAGAAAAAAGAAAGAGGAAGCGGAGAAGAAAAATAACGAACAAAAAATAAAGGAGGAGACAGAAGGAGATGGAGAGAAAAGAAGAGACGCAACCCGGGACCGTGGAAAGTGGAGAAGAAAGAAGAGGAAGAAGGAAGAGAGGAGGAAAGAAGGAGAGAGAAGGAAAGAGGAGGAGGAAGGAAAAGCGGAGGAAAGAAGGAGAGAAAAGGAGAAGAGAAAAAGAAAGAAAGAAGGCAAAAGATAGAAGGGAAGGAAAGAAGGAAAGGAGGAAAAAGGAGAGAAAAAGAAATAAATAAAAGCGGAGGAAAGAAGGAAAGGAAGAAGAAATGAGAGAAGGAAAGAGGAACAGAAGAAAAGGAGGAAAGAAAGAAACAGAAGCGGAGGAAAAAAGAAAGGAAGAAGAAAGAAGAGGGAAAGAGGAAAGACGAAAAGAAGGAAAGGAGAGAGAGAGAAGGAAAGAGGAGCCAGAGAGAGGAGGAGGAAGAAGGAGAGTAAGGAGAGAAGCAAGAGAGAGAGAGAGAGAGAGAGAGAGAGAGAGCGCGAGCGAGAGAGAGAGAGAGAGAGAGAGAGAGAGAGAGAGAGAGAGAGAGAAGGGGGAGGCACTGGAGATGGCCAAGCGATAAAAGAAACCCCCGATAGAAAACAACCCGTAAAATAGCCAAGTTTCCCCTTAAGGACCTCCACTTTCTATAACAGCCCTTGAACGACCTGCCTCCGTGTTCTAAGCCTCCTCTTTCGCGGTGACTTCTTTCCGCTAGAGATTTTTTTTTTTTTTCTTTATTCTTTTCCTCTCCCTCCTCCTCCGCCTCCTCCTCCGCCTCCATCGTTCTCCTTGCCCTCTTCTTTCATCTTCCTCTTCTCTTCCTCCTCTTTCTTCTTCCTGTTTCCTTTCTCCTCCTCCTCCTCGTCTTCCTTCTTACCTTACCCTCCTCCTCCTCCTCCTCAACTTCCTCTTCCTCCTCCTCCTCTTCTTCCTCTTCCTCCTTACCCTCTTCTTCACCCCACCCCCTCCTCCTCGTCCTGCTCGTCCTTCTTATCCTCTTCCTCCTCCTCCTTCTCTTCCTCCATGTTCTCTATCGACTCAGGTGTCTGTGGAAGCGGAGGAGGAGGAGGAGAAGGAAGAGGAGGAGGAGGAGGAAGGAGACTAAACTGAACTTGTCGCAATGAAGGTCACAGCGAATTGCACTGAACTTTTGATTGTAGTTTCGAAAGATCAACATAATTAGAGTTCAGTTTCTCTCTCTCTCTTCCTCCTTTTCGTTTCTCTTTCCTCTTTTTTCTTTCTTTATTTTCATTTTTGTAGTTTTTTCATGTCACATATATCTCTCTCTCTCCATTTGTGAGCTCGAGTACCGTAACGTCCATTCCTATAAGTAGAATAAATATCCCTCTCCTCCTCCTACTCCTCCTCCTCTTCCTCCTTTTTCCTAATCCTCTCAGTACTCTTTTTCCCCATATATTTTGTCCTCCTCCCCCCTTCCTCTTTTCTTGCTTCTTTCCTTTACTCATTTTTATTTTCCATCCCCTTCCTCTTTTTTCTTTATTTCGTATATTTTTTTATTTCTCTTTCCCTTCCTTTTATTTCCGCTTCCTTTCTTTTCCTCCATCTCCTCATCATTCATTCTCTTAAAACTACTTTATTTTCTCTCATCCTTTCCCTCTCATATTCCTCTTTCACTCTTTCTTTTTAATTATCATAGCAGGGTTTTTTTCCTTCCATTTTATCATATTCTTTTCTTCCCTCTCCTATTTTCCATATACTCGAAACTCCTCATACTTTTCCTCTAAGGTTTTCATTTACTTTTTCCTCTTTCCTTTTTATGAACACCTTCCATTATATAATCTTTTCATTTTTCTTTCCTTCCCCCTTTTCCATACACTCGAAACTCCTCATTTTCCTCAATCGTTTTCATCTACATTTTCCTCTTTCCTTTTTTATGAACACATTCTAATCGTTCCTCGGTCCATTACACTTTCCTATTTTCCTATTGATAACGGCAGAGATATCACATCCAACCCCCTCTATAAATTATTTAAAAGGGGAAAATATCTGAAAGTATATAAAAAAAACCTTGGAAAAAATAAGTCACTGTTTTTCGATATTCAGAGTCTCAAAATATAACATGTTTCGTGAAGGTCCATGAAGCATTTAGGGGCCATATCTTGAATTTATATAAGGTACCCGTCCTACATAAGGCCATTTTTTCTTTAGTCCCCCTCTCTATGAGCTTCACGGCCTAGAAGAAAATGGGAACTGTGATTACTCGTGTAGAAAATCGAATGAGGCTGCTGACTGGCTGGCTAATACTAAAGGGAAGAAAAAAATAACGTACACACACACACACACACACACACACACACACACACACACACACACACACACACACACACACACACACACACACAGAATGATTGGTTATCGAAATGCTTTACCAAACGAAATAGTGTTTTTTTATTAATTATTTTATTGTTAACGGAAATTAAAAAAAAAAACAGGACATTACGAATTAGAGATAGGTAAGCACACACACACACACACACACACACACACACACACACACACACACACACACACACACACACACACACACTCACCAAAGCAAAGCGATACTAAATGAAACTGCGTGTTTATTAAAAGTATTATTCGTTTGTTTGAAGAAATAAATAAGAAAATATGATAATTCACACACACACACACACACACACACACACACACACACACACACACACACACACACGATTTGAATTGCAGATGGAAAATAGGGACAAAAAATAGACGGGGAAAAAAGGGAGGGCAAAATTTATGGGCGGGAATGTTTATTTTGGGGAAGCCTCCAATACCGTGCTTGTTTCTGCTTTTTTGTTGTTGTTTTTCTGTCAGGGTGGCTGTTTGAATGCATAATGACCCTCTCTCTCCCTCTCCCTCGCACATTTGTTTTCACTTTTTCTCCTTTTTTCATCATTGTTATTCCTGTCTTATCGAACAATTTATCACCCTGTTTGTCACTGTCTAACCTAACCTAATGTAATCTATTTTAGCTTAACCAAATCGAACGTAAACTGATTCAGCTTAACCTAACCTAATTTTTTCCTCCTCTTCGTTATTCAATATTATTCCTATCTTATCTAACATTTCATCACCCTGTCTGTCAATGTGTAACCTAAACTAACAATCTATTTTAGCTTAACCAAATCGAACGTAAATTGATTCAGCTTAACTAACCTAGTCTAATCTAACCTAAACTAATCTAAGCTATTGTCCCATCAGAAAAAAAACTAACCTAAGGTAGTCTAACGTAATCAAACCAAACCTGACCTAACCTAACACAGTCCCATCAGAGCTAAGATGAAATAATTTAACCTAAGCTTCTATAACCTAATCTAACTTAATCTACTTCAGCTCAACCAAATCAAAGGTAAAATGATTCAGCTTTAATAGAATCTAACCTAAACTAATCTAAGCTCTTGTCCCATCAGGAAAAATAACCCAACTTAAGCTAGTCTAACCTAATCAAACCAAACCTAACCTAACCTAACACAGTACCGTCAGAGCTAAGATGTCCTAATTTAACCCAAGTTACTATAACCTAATCTAACCTAACCACTACCATCATTATAATTCCTGCCTTATCTAAAAATTTACAACCCTATGTCACTGTCTAACCCAACCTAACTTT
Organism: Eriocheir sinensis; assembly: GCF_024679095.1. Classification (NCBI taxonomy): domain Eukaryota; kingdom Metazoa; phylum Arthropoda; class Malacostraca; order Decapoda; family Varunidae; genus Eriocheir; species Eriocheir sinensis. The sequence continues at coordinate 173,983 of NW_026110684.1, forward strand.
ATCTATTTTAGCTTAACCAAATCTAACGTAAAATAACTCTGCTTAATAGAATCTAACCTAACCTGATCTAGGGTATTGTCCCATCAGGAAAAATAACCTAAGCTAAGCTAGCCTAACCTAATCAAACCAAACATTACCTAACCTAACACAGTCCCTTCAGAGCTAAGATGAAATAATTTAACCTAAGCTTTTATAACCTAATCTAACCTAACCACTACCATCATTTTTATTCCTGTCTTATCGAACAATTTATCACCCTGTCTGTCAATGTCTAACCTAATATAACTTAATCTATTTTAGCTTAACCTTGCCTTTGCCTCTCTATCTTCTATCGATATTTCCACGCTGACTGCTCTTCTGAACTTGCTAACTGCATGCCTCCCCCCCCCTCCCGCGGCCCCGCTGCACTCGACTTTCTACTCATGCTCATCCCTATGCTGTCCAAACCCCTTATGCAAGAGTTAACCAGCATCTTCACTCTTCTCTTTCATCCCTCACGCTGGTAAACTCTGGAACAATCTTCCTTCATCTGTATTTCCTCCTGCCTACGACTTGAACTCTTTCAAGAGGAGGGTATCAGGACATCTCTCCTCCCGTATTTGATCTTGCTTTCGGCCACCTCTTTTGTTTCTTTTTTAGGAGCAGCGAGTTGCGGGCTTTTTTTTATTATTGTTTTCTTTTTTGTGTGTGCCCTTGAGCTGCCTCCTTTGTTGTAAAAAAAAAAAAAAATCGAACGTAAATTGATTCCGCTTAATATTTAACCTAATCTAATCTATTGTCCCATCAGAAAAAAATAACCTAACTAATCTAACCTAATCAAACCAAAACTGACCTAACCTAACACAGTCCCATCAAAGTTAAGATGACCTAATTTAACCTAAGCTACTATAACCTAATCTAACCTAACCTAACCCAGTACCGTCAGAGCTAAGATTAAATAACTTAACCTAAGCTACGATAACCTAACCTTACCTAACCTAACCTAACCTAACCTAACCTAACCTAACCTAACCTAACC
>NW_026110684.1:180000-192500 GCF_024679095.1 Eriocheir sinensis
AAGGACAAAACAAAACAAAAAAGGAAATAAAAAATGGAACAAAATGAATAAAGAAAGGAAAATTGAAAAGGAAGGAAGGAAGGAAAGGAGAGAGAAAAGGGAATGAATGAATGAAGGAAGGAAGGAAGGATAAATGAAATGAAAGAACGAAACAAAACAAAAAGGAAAGAAAAAGGAACAAAATGAATAAAATGTTTTTTTGAAAAGTAAGGAAGGAAGGAAAGGAGGGAGAAAAATTAATGAATGGAGGAAGGAAGGAGGGAAGGAATGATAGATGAAATGAAAGGACGAAACAAAAAAAAGAAAAAGAACAAAATGAATAAAAAAAGGAAAATTGAAAAGTAAGGAAGGAAAGGAGGGAGAAAAGTGAATGAATGAATGAATGAAGGAAGGAAGGATGAATGAAATGAAAGGTTGGGTTAGGCTTACAGGAGCTGACTTGTATAACCCTACCGGCCTCCTGCAGACCCCTTACGTTCTTATGTTCTTATAAAAGCGATTAAGTCGTTCAAAAATTCGCAGTTATTTCGTTGCGACAGAAGTGAACTGAACCTTCTCGCACGTACGATTCAATTACTGAAGAACTGGCAACCTCGTTATGAGCTTTCTGTGGCCTGCTCTTCCAAGTTTCTTATTCCTTTCTGCGTCTTTCTTCATCTTCTCTTCTTTTTTTTTTCTTTTTCTTCTTTTCATCTTTTCAGCTTCATCTTTTTCTTCTTCTGCTCCTCCTCCTCCTTTTCCTCCTCCTTCTTCTTCTTCTCCTCCTCCTCCTCCTCCTCCTCCTCAACGGGTTATCTTAGAGTGAATTGGTCCCGCTGTGTCGTTTTCTTTCATTTGAGAGAGAGAGAGAGAGAGAGAGAGAGAGAGAGAGAGAGAGAGAGATTAAATTAAAAGCTTTATCTCTTATTTATACTTTGAAAACACACACACACACACACACACACACATACACACACACGTAATGCAATGCAGCGGCACGTACACAGAAGAGGGAAGGAAGGAAGGAGGGAAGGAAAGAAGGAGGGAGAGAGGGAAGAAAGGAGGGACAAAAGGAGGGAAGAAGGACGAATGGGAGAAAAAAAGGAATTCATGAGGAACATTTGAGATAACAAATCAAGGGAGGAAAGACGAAAGAGAAGAAGGAAGGAAGGGAAGGAAGGAAGGAAGAAGGAAGGAGGGAAGGAGAAAAAGTAATGAGAAACACTTGAGAAAATAACAAATCTTGGAAGGAAAGAAGGTATGAAAGAAAAGGAGGAAGAAAAGAAGGAAGGAGAGATAGAAGGGAGGGAAGGAGGGAGAAGATGAAGGAGAGAGGGAAGAGAGAAAATGGGAAACACTGAAGAGAACGAATCATGGAAGAAGGAAGGGAAGGAAAGAAGATAGGAAAGAAGAAAGGAAGGAAGGAGAGGAGTGAAGAAAGGAAGATAAAAAATGAGAAACGCTTGATAGAATAACAAATGAGAGATGAAAAGACGGAAGAAAAGAAGATAGGAAGGACGGAAGAGAGAAAGGAAGGGAAGGAAAGAATATAGGAAAGAAGAAAGGAAGGAAGGAGGAGAGGAGTGAAGAAAGGAAGATAAAAAAAATGAGAAACGCTCCAGATAGAATAACAAATGAGGGAAGAAGGAAGGAAGGAAAGGAAGATAAGGACGAGAACGAAAAATAAATATTGGATAGGACTGGATGTTTATTTTTGCGAATCTCTCTCTCTCTCTCTCTCTCTCTCTCTCTCTCCATACGGTCTCCCTCCTCCTCCTCTTCCTGCTTCTCCTCACTGCATATTTTCTTCCTCTTCCTCCTCCTCTCCCTCTTTTTTTTCCTTCCCGCTCGTGTCTCAGATATTTTGAGGACATCACGACACACACACACACACACGAATCTCGCAAATCAATAAACTAAAAAAAAAAAAGTTAAAGAAAAAGGACCTTCCAAATATTGGCTTTTGGCGTGTTGTTAGTGTTGCGAGCAGGAGGAGGAGGAGGAGGAAGGCGAGAAAAAAAAGAGGACGAGAACGAGAAGAAAAACACAAAAGAGTTATCAATGTGAGTTAGAGGAAATTAGAACGCAAAAAAAAAAAAAAACAAAAAAAAAAAAATAACAGAAACATCACTGCAAAAGATATTAAGTGTAAGAAACAGTTATTAAGAAGGAGAGTTGATAAGAAGTAAGAGCAAGACTTAACTACACAACAGATAAACTCAAAACACATAACTAAGAACAGATTCCAACACCCAGTAAGCGGAGGAGAGTTCATAAGGGATAAGATGATTAGAAAAAATAAAAAGAACAGAAAAATTAATGTGCAGAGAGCCTGGTTTTGGGTCCGAAGCGATAGGTTAGGAAAGAAAGAAGAAGGAAGGAACAGAGAGCTTAATGTGTAGAGAGCTTGGTTTTGGGTCTGAAGCGAGAGGAGGTTAGGAAAGAAAAAGGAAGGAAGGAGAGACAGAGGGAAAGAGTGTAGATTAAGACTGAATACACGACAGACAGACAGACAGACAGACACAGACAGACCTATCACAACTTCCCTTATCAACCTAGATGCCTCAGTTACCAACCAAAAAGAAGTGATTATACAGAATATATACCCAATACAGTCATAGTGTTTAATTCTGGCGCCAGTGACATTAATAGACAGCTTGTATTAATGGCAGCCTTCAACACAGGACACAAAGGAACATAGGGGCAAATATAAACAAAGGAAGATCTGGATTTGTTAAGATACATAGGGTTGTTTGAGATGATTTATATGTAGACGGGATTTTCTTTCTTTTTTTATACAGCAGTTTTATTTTCTTGTGTATTATGATGGGTAAAATAGAGGAGGGGGAGGAGGGCGAAGTGGAGGAGGAGGAGGGGGAAGAGGAGGAGGAGGAGGGCGAAGAGGAGGATGGGGGAAGAGGAGGAGGAGGAGGGCGAAGAGGAGGATGGGGAAAGAGGAAGAGGAGGAGTAGGAGAAAAAGGACGAGGAAGAGGAAGAGGAAGAGTGTGAGGAGGAAGAAGGAGGAAGAGGAGGAAGACGACCAAAATTAAAGATGAAAATGAAGATATTGATGAAAAAGCAAAACAACAAAAACAACAACAACTAGAACAGGAAGAACAAGAACAAAAACAAGACGAAGAGGAAGATGATAATAATACAGAAGATAATGAAGGAAAGGAAAAGAAAAAAAAAGAAAGAAATGGATTTAGGTTGAGGGAAGATAAATGTATCCTCCTCCTCCCTTTCCTTTACCTCCTCCTCCTCCTCCCCGTTGAGTTGGGTTATTTATCTTTATCTAATATCCGGCGCATGACTTACTGGGGGAGTCACGCGAGTGTGTGTGTGTGTGTGTGTGTGTGTGTGTGTGTGTGCGCTCCAGTTTATCCATTGGTTTTCATGTTGGGTTGGGTTCTCTCTCTCTCTCTCTCTCTCTCTCTCTCTCTCTCTCTCTCTCTCTCTCTCTCTCTCTCTCTCTCTCTCTCTCTCTCCATTCCTCCACTCCCCTCCCCTCTCCTTCCCTCCCCTCTTCTCACCTCCTCCTTCCCTTCTCCTTTCCTCCCCTTCCCTTCCCTGGCGCACGGTATCTCGGGTAACATTCACAATTGGCTTGTGGACTGGCTCTCTGAGCGGAAACAGAGAGTAGTTCTAAACGGTGTTACATCTAACTGGCTCGACGTCAGAAGCGGCGTACCTCAAGGATCAGTGCTTGGCCCCATGCTCTTCTTAATTTATGTTAATGATATCGATGATGGGCTCACTTGCAAAGTATCAAAATTTGCTGATGACACAAAAATTGCTAGTAAAGTAACTGCGACACTCGACGAAGAAGCTTTACAATCAGATATAGATCGACTTGCACGTTGGGCCAATCAATGGCAAATGAAATTTAACGTTGAGAAATGTAAAGTGTTGCACATCGGAAAAAATAACAATCGCGTTCGGTACGTAATGAATGGCCAACAACTTTCTAGAGTAAGTAAAGGATCTTGGAATCACTATATCAAGCGATTTAAAGCCCGGTCAGCATTGTTCAGAGGTAGTTAAAACTGCAAACAAATTGGTTGGCTTCATCGGACGAGTCTTTAATAATAAATCGGAAAAAGTAATATTAAAACTGTATAATTCGTTGGTTCGACCCCGTCTAGAGTACTGTGTACAGTTTTGGTCTCCCTATTACAGAAAAGACATTGAAAAGTTGGAACGGGTTCAACGAAGAGTAACAAAGATGATTCCTAGGTTGAGAAATTTATCATAAGAACAAAGGCTTAAAGAAGTAAATTTATTCAGCCTGTCAAAACGAAGAATGCGAGGCGATCTAATAGAAGTGTTTAAAATGTTTAAAGGATTCAGTGATATTAATGCGGAAGATTACTTTACAATTGATCGATCAAATAGAACAAGAAAAAATCACAGTTTGAAGAGAAGTGGTAAAAGATTCTCGTCGCACGAAGCTAAACACTTCTTCAATCGAGTTTTTAATGTTTGGAACTCTCTACCCTGTGATGTCGTTGATAGTACAACAGTTACGGCCTTTAAGAATAGATTAGACAAGTATTTTGAATCCAACCAGCAACTAAGATATTACTCATTGTCGTAATAACGTTAAGTTCTTTCGAATACTGGTGTCCTTGTCCGCTTTTATCGCCCGGTTAGTGGTAGCAGTAATGGTAGTTCTTTCCTCTTTCCTACATAAATTCCATGCAGTTTTTCCATGCTGCTTGGTTCTTTTTCCTTTCCTGCCAGCTTTGGCTGGAGGGATGGGAGGAGCCTTCGCCTGTGCTGTCCTTCATCTTACACCTTTGATTAGATAGTTAGTGTAGCTTGTCACAAACAGCCTCGTAAGGACCAGCAGGTCTGCTGTTGTTTGTTCTTCCTTTGTGTTCCCCTCCCCTCCTTTCCCTTTCCCTCCTCTCCCCTTTCCTCCCCCCCATAATACCAGAAGACACGAGATCCTCCCTTTTTTTCTTCTTCTTCTTCTTCTTCTTCCTCCTCCTCCTCCTCCTCCTCCTCCTCCTCTTCCCCCTCCTCCCCTATACTGCGCCGGAAGTTAAATCTGAGATGGCTGATTGTATGATTTTTTTGCTTTTCTCTCTCTCTCTCTCTCTCTCTGAACGACTCTCCTCTTCCTCCTCCTTCTCTTCCCTTCTTTTTCTCCTCTTTCTTCCTATCCCTCATTGTCTTCCTTCTCTTTATCTCTCTTCCTCCTCTTCCTAAAATGTCTTCTCTTTTTTCTGTTTCTTCTTTCATGCATTTTTCCACTATCTCTCTCTCTCTCTCTCTCTCTCTCTCTCTCTCTCTCTCTCATATTTTCCCTCAAGATTTATTTTCCGCTAACAAACTTTCCCTTTTTTATCTTCCTTGTCCCTCCAAATTTTTTTTTCTTCTTAATCTTTTTCCTCCCTTCTCAAAATTCGCCTTCGTTTTCTTCCTTCCTTCCTTCCTTAGCTTGTATATTTTTTTGTTTTCCTTTTTTTCCTTTACGTCGTTTTAAATTTTCATCTTCCTTCATTCTTTTTTTGTCTTCTTTTATTCCACCATTTATCATTTTTTTCCTTCACCTCTTCTTCTTCATCTTACTCTCTTCTTTCCCTTCTTTCTTTCTTTGTTTCCTCTTCTTCTTCTTTTCTCTCCTCCTCCTCTTCTTCTTCTTCTTATTGCACTGTTTCCCTCCCTTCTTCCTTTCTTTCCTCCTCTTCTTCCTTCACTTCTTCCTTCCCTTCTTCCATCTCTTCTTTCATTATTTCTTCCTCCCTCTTCCTCCTTTACTCTTCATCTTCTTATTTCACTGTTTCCCTCCTTCCTTCTTTCTTTTTCCCCGTCTTCCATTCTCTTCCTTCTCTTTTGCTTTCCTTCCTTCCTTCCCTTATCTTATTGCACTCTTTCCTTCCCTTCTCTCTTTCCTCTTCTGTTCCTATGTTTCTTCCTGTTCCTTCCTTTCTTCGTTAACTTACTGTTCTCTTCCCCTCCCTTCTCCCTTTATTTCCTATTCTTCTTTATTCCTTCCTTCCTTCTTCATCTTTGTCGCCTTTCCCTCTCTTCTTTCTCTTTCTCCTTCCTTCCTTCCTTCTTTATCTTACTCTTCTTTCCTTCTTCTTTCTTTCCTCCTCCTCATCTTCCTTCCTTCCTTCCTCCTTCTTCATCTTACTTCCTCTCTTCCTTCCTCTCTTCCCCTCCCATTTTCTTTTCTCTCCTCCTTCCTCCTCCTCTTCTTCTTCATCTCACTGCGCTGTCTTCCCCTCCCATCTTCCTTTCTTCCTTCCTTCCTTCTTTATCTTACTGTCTTCCTTCCCTCTCTTCTTCCTTTACTGTCTCCTCCTCATATTCCTTCTTTCCTTAATTCCCTTCCTCCTCTTCTTCATCTTACTGTCCTCTTCCCCTCCTTTCTTCCTTTATCTCCTCTTCTTCCTTCCTTCTCTTCTTCATCTTAGTGTCCTCTCTTCCCCCTCCCATCTTCCTTTCTCTCCTCCTCTTCTTCCTTCCTTCCTTCTTCATCTTTCGGTCTTCTTTCCCTCTCTTCCTCCTCTTTTTCCCTTATCATTCCTTTCTTCCTCCTCATCTTATTGAACTCTTTCCCTCTCTTCTTCCTTCCTTCCTTTCTTCCTTCCTTCCTCCTCTTCATCTCACTGCGCACTTTCCTTCCCCAGATTACAGTCAGCCAATTTCTTTGCCCTCAATCTCTCATCTGCCTTTTTTTTCTGCCTTTATTTGTTTCTTTTTTTTTTGTTTGTAGTTTGTTTTTGTTATTTGGTTTCCGTTCGTTCTTTCCCTTCTTTGTTTGTTTCGTGGTTTCTCAGTTTGTTGTTGATTTTTTTCTTGTCTGTTATTTGTTTGTTTTTCTTTTTTTTGTTTTGTTTTTTTGTTGTTGTTGGTCTAGTAATATTGTTATTTTTCTTACTTTTTTTCCTCATTAACATTATTTTTATTATTATTTTCATTATTTTTATTATTATTATTATTATGTCCACTTCCTCCTCCTCCTCCTCCTTTCCTCTTCATTCTCTTCCACCACCTCTTCCTCCTCCTCCTCCTTAATCTCATTCTCTTCCTCCTCCTCCTATATCTCTTCCAACTCTTTTTTTTCCCCCTCCTTTTTTTTCTCCTACTTCAATTCCATCTCCAACTATAACTCCTCCTCCTCACCCCTTTCCTCCTCCTTCTCCCCTCCTCCTCCTCCTCCTCCTGCAGTGATAAAAAATTGGAGCAATTATAAAAGTGTTTATCGAAAACCACCGAGAAACGATAATGAGAGAGAGAGAGAGAGAGAGAGAGAGAGAGAGAGGGGGGCGCGTATCGAGAGAAACACACCCACCACCCCCAAACCCCCCCACCCACACACACAGAGAGAGAGAGAGAGAGAGAGAGAGAGAAAGGCTTTACAAATAAACTTTCTGGGAGATTCAAGGAAAGTTACCGACTGATGAAGACTGACTGACAGAGATCCGCGGGGGGGAGGAGGGAGGGAGGGGGGGGGGGAGGAGGGAAGGATGAAGGCAGGAAGGGATGAAGGAAGGAAGGAAGGAAGGGCCCGAGGGAGGAAAGACGGGAGAAAGGGAAGGGAGGATGAAATGGAGATAAAATGGAAAAAGGAAAGAGGATGTGAAAGTGAAGGAAGTAAGGAAGGAAGGAAGGAGTTAGAGAAAGAAGGAGAGAAAAAAAGAGGGTAAGGAATGGAAGAAAGGAAGGAAGGAGGAAGTAAGATTATAAAGAGAAAGGATGGGAAAATAAGAGGTATGAAAGAACAGAACGAAGAAAGGATACAGGGAAGGAAGGGAAGAAAAGGAAGGAAGAAGGAAGCAAGATTGGAAAGGAAAAAAAAGAAAGGATGGGAAAAGAAAATAGGTATTGAAGATTAGAACGAAGAAAGGGAGAAGGAACGAAAGAGGGAAGGGAGGAAGGAAGAAAGTAAGGAAGGAAGGGGAAAGAAGTAAGGAAGGATGAGATGAAAAATTAAAGATGAATGAAGGAGGGAAGGAATGAAGGAGTTACGGAAGAATTAATAAAAGGTGTGAGGAATGAAGGAAGGAAGGAGAATGAAGGAAGGAAGGAAGGAGATAAGAAAGTATGGAAGAGAAAAAAAAGTCAAGGAAATTAAAGACTTATAGAAGGAAAGAAGAAAGAAATGAAGAAAGGAAGAAGGAAAGGAAAGAAGGAAGGAAGGAAGGGAAAAGAAAGGAAGGATGGAAGGATATTGATAAGGGAAGGGGTATGGAAGGAGGTACAAAAGAAGGATTGAAGGAAGAAAAAACGAAAGAAAATAGCGAAGGAAGGAAGGAAAGAAGGACGGAAGTGATTTAGAAAAAGAATAAGAAATGAAGGAAAATAAAGGAAAGATATTGAAAGAAGGAAAATAGGAGAGGAAACTAGAAAATAGAGGGAGAAAGTAAAAACAGGAAATAATGAAGGAAGGAAAATTTAAAAGAAGGAAAAAGGGAAGGAGGTAAGGAGATCAGGAAGAAAGAAAGGAAGGAAGGAAAGGAAAAAGGAAAAAATAAGGAAAAGGAAAATAAGATATATATATTGACAAAAACAGATACAGATAAAAGTAAAGACAGATACAATGATAGATATGTGTAGAGAGAGAGAGAGAATGATTGATGGACGTGTTCTGTAGGAAGCCTATGGATAATATTCTCTCTCTCTCTCTCTCTCTCTCTCTCTCTCTCTCTCCTGGAAGCTAAGAATAGAGTTTGGCTTGACTCCAGTGCTGACTTCCTCCTCCTCCTCCTCTATTTTTCTTTTTTCTTTCTTTCCTTCCTTTCTTCTTCGCCTCAGATCAACAGTTTGTCCGCGAGCAGTGTCAGCAAAACTCTCTCTCTCTCTCTCTCTCTCTCTCTCTCTCTCTCTCTCTCCACAATCTATCACCGTATCTATCTGTCTTTACTTTTATCTATCTGTCTTTGTCTATATCTATCTATCTTTTTTTTCTTTCTTTCCTTTGATACATACTACATTTTCCTTTTCCTTATTTCTTTTTTTTCCTGTGTGTGAAAAATCCGCAGCTTATATATTTTTTCTTTTCTCATTTCTTAATAAGCAGAAAGAATGTCACTAAAGAAAAAATCAACATGGAAATCAATAGGCAAGCAGATACAAAAGGAAATAAATAAACAAATACAAATAAATAAATATGAAAGCTACATTAATTTCAGAACAAACAGAAAAACTTCCAAGCGACAGGAAGTCAAACAAGAACAATGAACTGAGTGACGACAAACAAAGAAAAAAACGAGTCATGTGTCCGTTATAGCGAGGTCAAAGGGCATGGTAAAGAGGCGAGTAGACCAACTTTTGATCCGCCATAAAAACATAACTAGGATTTACGACTGTCAGGACGTGTTTGCATAATATATATACTCGACTCGAGGCATGTTGTCATATTGATCTGAAACTAGTGATTGGGTAAGAGTTCCCGAGCAAGGTCATTATCAAGAATAGCAATACATACATACACACATATATACGTACATGCACACAGTCAAACATGAAAACAAGGAAATATGGAAATGCAGACAACAGAACGCCTATAGACTCATTTTTTTTACAACAAAGGAGACAGCTCAAGGGCACAAAAAAAGTTAATAAAAAAAAGCCCGCTACTCGCTGCTCACAAAAAGAATCCAAATAGGTGGCCGAAAGAGGTTAAAATGAGGTTGCCTGCTCTGGTAATTTAATCTGCTCGACAGTCACTTGGCGCCCGTAGATTAGATGAAAGCACTTCGGTATTGAATTTACTCCTGACGCAGCGAAATAGCGATAGATTCAATTTTTAAATAAGTTGATGGGATTAGCACTTACTTCTTCGGAAGGAATAGTTCTAATGGCGGATGATTCGGTTTGAGAAGAAACTCTAGCCAATGTCCGCACTATATCGCCTCGCTTGAATAGGTAGACCGTTATTTCTAGTCGGAGTGGTCGACGTTACTGATTTTTTTTTTTTTCAGGTATTTGAAGACCCGAAGCATAACCTCTCGTAAGCGTCTCTTCCAGCGTGAAAAGGCAGAGTCGCTTGAGTCGTTCCTCGTACGGTTGAAAGTTGGAAAGTTTCGTTTAGTCGGCGCAGCATCTGTGGTTATATGCCGGAGAGAAAGAAGGGGACGGAATTATGGGAGAAGGGAACAGATCACAGGAGACGGGACACAACCCCCAATTAATACCTGGTACCCATTCACTGCTGGGTGGACAGGGGCGTAGGGTAGGGTATCGGAAAAGCCGCCCAAATCTCGTACGATTGAGCCCAAAGACTAATCATATAATTTGACTTTGGTTGAGCCCTTAAGGTTGGAATCATGTTCGTAGCGCGTCCCTGAACACATACAGATGTCCACACATTAGGAAGAAAAAAAAAGAAAGGAAAACAAAGACATTAATGAGAAAACAATTCATTCATACATGCATAAATGTTTACACTCATTCATGAAATATATAAATCAATAAACAAAGAGAGAAAGACATAAATGAACACCAATGAAAACAAATATTGAAACGAACCAACAATAGTGAAATAAATAATGTAAACAAACACACAAACAAACGCATAAACAACCGCGTCACGCCCACCCTTGACAGGCGAGTGAAATATTATATGTAAACTTTCTTCTTAGTGAGTGATGGTGCGGGAAAGCTCTTCAGTGCTTTCTTTTTTGTGCTATTTATCATATTACCAACTTGGGGGAAAAAAGATCGAGAGAGGAACACACACGCCCGGAATCTAAACTCTCCCTTACTACTAAAATATAAGAGATGTCAACTATTACCAACTCAATAATCAGAGGCAGCTTCAAAATCATTTATTGCCAACTCAAACACCAATGGCAGCTTCTTAACTCCTGATTACCAACTCAAACAACAATGGCATCTTCTCCACCATTATTACCAACTCAAAAACTAATGCCGGATTCTACACCATTTTTTTTTTTTTTTACAGCAAAGGAGACAGCACATGGGCATAAAAAAAGGAAACTAAAAAAAAGCTCGCTACTCGCTGCTCCTGTAAAGAATCCAAAGAGGTGGTCGAAAGAGCAGTCAATTATGTGACTTACCAACTCAAAAATTAATGGCAACTTCTAAATCATTAATTACAAACTCAAACACCTATGGCAGCTTCTAAACTACTTATTACCAACTCAAAAACTAGTGCCGGCTTCTAAATCATTTATTATCAGTTCAAACACCAATGGCAGCTTCTAAATCCTTATTACCAACTCAGAAACTAATGCCGGCTTCTAAATCATTTATTATCAGTTCAAACACCAATGGCAGCTTCTAAATCCTTATTACCAACTCAGAAACTAATGCCGGCTTCTAAATCATTTATTACCAACACAAACACCTATGGCAGCTTCTAAACTCCTTATTACCAACTCAAAAACTAATGCCGGCTTCTAAATCATTTATTACCAATTCAAACACCAATGGCAGCTTCTAAATCCTTATTACCAACTCAGAAACTAATGCCGGCTTCTAAATCATTTATTACCAACTCAAACACCTATGGCAGCTTCTAAACTACTTATTACCAACTCAAAAACTAATGCCGGCTTCTAAATCATTTATTATCAGTTCAAACACCAATGGCAGCTTCTAAATCATTTATTACCAACAAAAAAATCGATAGCTGCTTCTAAGCCGTTTCCCGCCTCCGTTAAATTTCACACACTGCACTTACAATCACTAACTTCTCGGTCTATTTGCGTCATACTACTACTAACAAGAGATAATTAGTAGGTTCAGAGGAACGTCAAGTATTACCAACTCAAAAGTCAACGGCAGCTTTTAAACCGTTTCCCGCCTCCGTTAAATTTCACACACTGCTTCCAATCACTAACTTCTAGGTCTATTTTGCGCCACACTATTACTAACAACGAATAATTAGTAAGTTGGATGATGTCAATAACCCGTGTAAGTGGTTGAAAGGTCTCGTTATTACCAACTCAAAAATCAATGGCAGCTTTTAAACCGTTTCCCGCAACATTAGAACACATCATTCACCTCCAATTACATTTCCTTGGCCAATTTGCGCAATACTACTAACAAGAGATAATTGGTCTGTAAGATGCAGCCATTAAACTCGTATTAAACTCGTATAAGGGAGAGCTTGTACAACACGTTTTGGTTTTCCTCCTATTCTGCCTCTCCCGTTCTCTCTTCCATGGATTTCCTAACATGATCATTCTCCTCCTCTGTTCCTTGCTCTTCTTAACCTCCTCCTCCTCCTCCTCCTCCTCCTTAGTATTCCCCTGTTAATTCACTCCTTTATCAACCTTTCTTTCCCTCCTCCATCATTTCTTCTTCTTCTTAATCGTCTTATTCATCACCATCTTTTTTTTTTTCTTCTTCTTGGAAATTATTCCTCCTCCTCCTCCTCCTCCTCCTCCTCCTCCTCCTCCTCTTCCAACACTTCTTTGTCTTCTCTTACTTTTATCCTCCCACTCTCTTTCGTCTTTATTCTTCCTCCTCCTCCTCCTCCCTCCAACTTTCATCCTCTTCCCAAAAAACAACAACAAAAAATTATAATAATCAT
>NW_026110684.1:195000-217500 GCF_024679095.1 Eriocheir sinensis
TGAGAGGAGGAGGAGGGGAGGTGGAGGAGGAGGCTGAACACTGAACACGGGTGAGCAGGCGCCGGGGCAGTGCTGGGTCGTAACGAGGCTGCTGCTTTAGTGATTTAATCAAATTCGTCAGGCGCGTCAGTGACCTGCGGAGCACATTAAAGCACTTGCTGTACCTACGTTCATTTCGCTCCCGACGCAAGAAAGTAATGATCTTTACAGTTTATCAAGTTGATTGTTTTTGCAATACCTAATCCTGCAGGACCTACTCCTGCAGGAAAGTTGTTCCAGTGACTGATGTCTCGGATGCATCCCGTCAATTGAATTGCTTGCCAACAATTCTAGTTGTCGAGTTCGTTTGGACTTTGAACATCCTAATTTACAGTGATCGACGTTAGTGAACTTACTCAGGTATTTGAATGCCTGCGTCCCCTTGTTGTCGTCTGTTTTCCACCAAAGAACGGTTGAGTCGCTTGAGTCGTTCTTTTCACGGCTGTGCCTTCAACGATAGCATCATTTTTGTGGCGCGAAGCATTATCTTCTCAGGTTATTCCAAGTTCTTCTTCAAAGGGACCAGTACTCCAGGCGAGGTCTTGCAACGGGTTGTACAGAGACAGCATTACTCTGGGCGCCATACACACACACATCAAGTTCCTCGCTTCGAACAAGATTATTTTTAAAAGAAAACTTTCAGTAATTTGTATGTTTCAGGTCACTGCTGATGGTGACCCCAAGATCCCACTCCTCGTGAGCGACCTGAAGAACCTTACCACCCACGTGTGAGGGTGAGGAGGTTAATTTGGAAAGATTACATCCCACAATACTTTTCCTCCTTATTTATTTCCGTTTATTTCTTCGTTAATGTTGGAAAATTAATTCAATGAAAATATAAATAAATGAATACATGAATACATAAATAAATATTCAAACAAATAGATTGTAAAACGGCTTCAATTAAAAGACAAAAACTGGAGCAAGAAGATGAAGAAGAATATGACTATGATAATGAAAAAAAAAAAAAAAACTACAACAGGAAAACTAAAATAAAAAGAATAGTAAAATAGGAGAAAAAGGAAAAGGAAAAAGAAAGAAACAATAACAAAAGCATTTAACGTAGCATCAGTAAAACTAGGAACAACTACAACAACAATAATAACAATAACAATAATAACAATAAAGTTTCCCATAATTAGTATTCATAATTCACACCTGACCTCCTCCTCCTCCTCCTCCTCCTCCTCCTCACCCTTTTCCTCCTCCTCCTCATCATCATCATCATCACCCTCCTCCTCTTCTTCTTCTTCTTCTTCTTATGCGTTCATCTCTCTCATTTCCTCTTTTCTCACCTCCTCTTACCAATCTTTCCTCTCCATTACTCCTGTTTTCCTCCTCCTCCTCCTCCTCCTCCTCCTCCTCCTCCTTCCTATTACTTTTTTTCCCACATTTACTAACAAAATCAAATCGTTTCTTTCATCAAATTTTCTCCTCTCCTTTTTCCTCTCTTCTTATTCTTCCTTCCTTCCTTCCTCCTTATTCGTTTTCTCTAGTTCCTTTTCTTTTTTATATCACTGTCCTCCTTTCCCTTCCGAGTCTCCTCCTCCTCATTTACCTCTCTCCTCCTCTTCTTCCTCCTCCTCCTTTTTCTTCTCCTTCTCCTCCTCCTCCTCCTCCTCCCTCAGCTGATGGTCCAGATAGACATGTTCCGTACCCAGACTCACTCACTCTCTCTCTCTCTCTCTCTCTCTCTCTCTCTCTCTCTCTCTCTCTCCCGCCTGACCCAGTAATATTGTAACGTGACTGGGAGAGAGAAAAAGAGAGAGAGAGAAAAGGCTGTAACCAGTTCGTCTCTGTCCCGTGGTCTCTCTCTCTCTCTCTCTCTCTCTCTCTCTCTCTCTCTCTCTGTCAGTGTTATTGCTGGTAATCATATTTTTCCATTATTTTGTGTGTGCGTATGTATGTATGTATGTATGTATGTATGTATGTATGTGCATGTATGTGTGTATGTATGTATGTATGTGTGTGTGTGTGTGTGTGTGTTTTCTTTTTTAGTGTTTGTGTTTTCGTAATAATGATGGTGATTTGGTTTTATTTTGGGGTTCATTTATATCGTGTGTGTGTGTGTGTGTGTGTGTGTGTGTGTGTGTGTGTGTGTGTGTGTGTGTGTGTGTGCAGTCGTCGGGTTGGTACATACCCGCTCTGAAGTGACATGCTGCTTTAGGGTAAAATCAATACACATACTCTGCACCACCACCACCACCACCTCCACTGCTATCTCCACCTCCTCCACCACCACCACCACCACGACGAATGCTATCTCCACCTCCTCCACCACCACCACTGCTATCTCCACCACCACAACCACCACCACCACCACCTCCACTGCTATCTCCACCTCCTCCACCACCACCACCACCACGAATGCTATCTCCACCTCCTCCACCACCACCACTGCTATCTCCACCACCACCAACACCAATGCTATCTCCACCACCAATGTTATCACCACCACCACAACTATCATCCTTCCCATCACCACGACCACATTCTTCACCTCCATGATCATCACCACCACTATCAATACAACTACCACCCTCTTCATCACCACCATCACCACCATTACCAACAGCCTACCTACATGACTATCATCCTCACCTCCATCATCACCAGTACTTTCTTCACCTCCATCAACCACCACCACCACCACCACCACCTACTCCATCACCACCTTCAATAATATCATACCGTCCACCCCCACAATCATCACCTCCACCAGCACCATCAACACCATCACAACCACCACCAATGTTAGTATATACTGCCCGACGTGCAATCTTATTAAGCACATTTTTACACGCACTTAACTACACACACACACACACACACACACACACACACAGGATTCTTCTTCTTCCTAGTATTATCATTATCATATATCAAACTTGTGATTTCTTTTTACCTAACATCATTTTGAGGAATGTAAACAGGGAAGCAAAAAATATATATATAGCCGGAAAAAGCTGCCTTGGAAAAGTAGTATAAATAAATGAAAAAAAACGAGTGATATGGAAATTTAAATAACAAAAACAATATTAATAAAAACGCGAGAAAAATATATATCGTAACTTGTTTGAAAGAGGAATTGCCAAAACAACAAAACTGAATATTTGCCTAGTCTTATTATTTAAATGTCCCCCCTCTGCCCCCCCCCCCCCTTCGTGGCCCCCAGAGAGAGAGAGAGAGAGAGAGAGAGAGAGAGAGAGGGGGGGGTCAGGGGATAAAGAGTTCAATATCAATGTTCGTGGGTGTGTTGGTGTATTTCTGCAATACTGTGTTGATGCTGTCCCCCCCCTCTCTCTCTCTCTCTCTCTCTCTCTCTCTCTCTCTCTCTCTGATCCACACACAAACACACGCACACTGCAATACGGAACAACACAAAGCAACACAACAGACAACATATCATTAATCTCTATAGAACAACACTCACTACACAACAACTACTACTACTACTACTACTACTACTACTACTACTACTACTAAAACTACCAATTATCGTTCACAAACAATTCCATTTTTTCTCTGCATTAAACCTTTATATTTTTTTTTATTTCACAGTTTGCCTTAAAAGATAAAGTTTGTTGTTTCATTCTCTTCCCCTCTTCTCCCTTCTCCTTTTCCCCTCTTTCTAAACCTCTCCATCCCTCTTCATCCATTTCCCTCTCCTTTCCCATCTCCGTAACCTTCTCCTTTCCCCCTTCTACTTCCCTCTCATTCCTGCATTATTTTCTCTTTCTTCTACTTCCATCTCCTCCCCTTTCATCCAATCTCTCTTTCTCTCCCTCTATTTCTCTCCCTTCATCTTCCTTCTTTCCGTTTTGCTTCCTTCTCTCCCATCCACTTTCCCTTAACATATCCAATTTTTCCTCCTTTCCCCTTTCCTCTATTTATTCCTTTCCATCTCTCTCCCCTTCAGTTATCATTATCTTTCTATGCCCACTTATCTCCTCTTTCCCTTCACTTTGATTCTCTATTTTCTCCTCTTATTTACCTCCTCTTCCTTCTTTCCTTTCTCTTCCATTTTTTTTTCTATTCTCCATCATTTTCCCCTCTCATCTCCTCCCCTTCCCTTTCCTTCCTTCCTTCCTCTTTTCCTTTTCCATCATCATTCCTTCTTTGCCAGTCACTTTCCTTCTCTCGCCTCCTTCTTCTATTATATCATTCATTCATTTCCGTTCTTATCCCTTCCTTTCCCCGCTCGTTCACTCATCATTATTTCTTTTCCCTTCCCTTTCATTTCCTCTTTCTTTTTGTTCATTTTTACTGCGTGTCTGTTTCCATTTCATCCTTTCCTTTCTCTTCTTATCATCTCGTTTCCCTTCCCTTCCTTTTCCTTTTTTCCCTTCGTTTTCCCTTCCCTTTCTATCCTTTTTTCCTGCCTGCATTTCTTTCCTTTCTCTTCCCCTTCTTATCATCTCATTTCCTTTCCCTTCCTTTTCCTTTTTTCTCTTCCCATTTAGTTTTCCCTTCATTTCCCTTCCCTTTCTATCCTTTTTTCCTGCCTGCCTTTCTTTCCTTTCTCTTCCCCTTCTTATCATCTCATTTCCTTTCCCTTCTTTTCCCATTTTTCTCTCCCTTTAAGTTTCCCCTTCATTTCCCTTCCCTTTCTTTCCTGTATTTTCTGTCTGGCTTTCTTTCCTTTCCTTCCTTCCTTTAGTTTCCCTTTCCATTTCTTTCTCTCCCTTCCCTTCCTCCTCTTCCACTCCCTTCATTTTCATATACCTTTCCTTCATCATCTCTCCCTTCCCTTCCCTTTCTTTCCTCCTTACATCCTCTCCCCTTTACGAACCTTCTCCTTCCCCTTCCTTTCCCTTCTATCCCCTTCCTCCCCTTCAGTGTATCATCATCCCCTGCCTCGTTTTGACCGTTATTCTCCCTCTTCTTCCCCTCCCCTCCTCCCCTCCCTTCCCCTCATTCCCCCCTCATACTCTATCCCCTCCTCTTCCCTTCCCCTCCCCTTCACCTTCTCCTCTCCTCTCCTCTCCTCTCCTCTTCCTCCTCCTCCTCCTCCTCCTCCTCCCCCCTTTCCCCTCATTCCCATCAACTCCCACACGAGAAAGAGCCGCCCACGAGAGAGAGAGAGAGAGAGAGAGAGAGAGAGAGAGATTAAGGAGGACAGGGTGAAAGAGTTAAGAGCAGGAAACTAAATATATAAAATGAAGACAGGAAACAAACAAATGAACAAACAACTAAATAACAAGATAACTAATTATACAAGTGAGTAATTAAGATTAATGGAGGGAAGGAAGGAAAGAAGGAGAGAAGGAAAGAAACGGAGGAACAGGAGACAAGGAAACGAAATGGGAGAAAAGGAAGGAATAAGAATGAAATAGAAGGAAGAGAAAATGAAAATGCAATGGAAAGAAAGAAGAAAGGAAGGAGGAAAGGGAGGAAGGGAAAAATGAAAGGGAAGAAAATATGAAAAAAAGGATGGAAGGAAGAAGGAAGGAAGAAAAGCGGAAAGAAATGAAGGAAGGAAAAATGGATGAAAAGAAGAAAGGAAAGGAAGGAAAGAAGGAAGGAAGGAAAGAAGGAACGAAGGGAAGGAAGGAGGGAAAGAAGAAAGGAAGAATAGGAGGAAAGAAATAATGAAGGATGGAAGAGGAAGGGAAGACGGAAGAGTGAAAAGAAAGTAGAGAAAGAAGGATGGAAGGAAAGAAAGAAAGAAAAAGAAAAAAAAAGGGGAAAAATAGATAGGAAAAAATATATGGAAAAAAAGATGCGTAAAAAAAAGGACAAAAAATATATACATAAACAGATATAAATAAATGTATAAATTCATAGACAAAGAGGAGGAAAGGAAGGAAGGAAAGTAGGAAATAAAGCGAGCATAAAAAAGAAAATGGAAGAAGATAAAATTAAAAACTCAAGAAATACGAAAGAAAAACACGAGAGAGATAGAGAGAGAGAGAGAGAGATAATACCATTAATATTACCAAATATCAAGTCTGGCAAAAAATCCAAGCACGGCAACTCTCTCTCTCTCTCTCTCTCTCTCTCTCTCTCTCTCTCTCTCTCTCTCTCTCTCTCCTTCTTTTATCCTCCTCCTCTTTTTCCTCTCTTTCTCTTCCATTTTCTTCCCCTTCTCTTTCTCCTCTCTTCCATTTTCTTCCCCTTCTCTTTCTCCTCTCTTCCATTTTCTTACCCTCTTCTTTCTCCTCTTTCTCTTCCATATTCTTCCTATTCGTCCATTCCTTTCTCATCTCTTCCTTTCCTGTTCTGCCATTCTCTTTTCTTCATTTTTCTCGTCTCTCCCCTTTCATTCTATCCTCTTCAATTCCTTATTTTATTTTCCTCCTCCTCCTTCTCTTCCTCCCTTTTTTCTTCCATTTCCTACCATCCCTCTATTCCATTTTAATTCTTTCTCCCTTCTCTTTCATTCCTATTCCCTCCCTATTCCCCCTTTCGTGTCCCTACCTCCCATTTCTTTCTCTTTAATGGGTTTTTTTCTTTCTTAATTTCACACACAAAGGAGAGAATTGCAACTACTGAAGGTTAGAGGATATAAAAGAAAAAAAAGAAAGAAAAGAAAGAATAACAGGTTGGGACAGAGAGAGACCGTTTGTTTTTGTTTTTCTTTTTTTTCTTCTTTCCTTCACATTGACACCTGCTCTCCTCCTTTCGCATTCCTTCATTTCCTTCCTTCCTTTTTTTATATTTTCTTGACTTTCATTTTTCCTTCCTTCCTTTTGTTGTTCTTCCTTTCCTCCCATCCTTCTCTTCTTCTTACCTTCATCTAACTTTCCCTTTTCCTCTACCTCTTTTTTTAATCTTCTCCTCACTCTTCTTTTTCTCTTCTGCCTCCTCTTCCCTTTTTCCTCTTTTTCTCCTTCACCTCCTCTTTTTATTCTTCCCTTTCTCTTTTTTCCTCCTTTTCCTCTTCGCAAGTTTTACTCTTCCTCTATTTTTCTCCTTTTCCTCCTCTTGTATTTCCCCCTTTTCTTCATTTTCTTCTCTTCCCATTCCTCTTTTCTTCCCTTTTCTTTTTCTCAACTTCATACTTTCTTTCCTCCTCCTCCTCCTCTCTTTTTTATCTCTCATTATCACATCGCTGCTGCTGCTCTTCCTCCTCCTCCTTTTCTTCTTCTTCTTCTTCTTCCTCACACCATATCCTTATCAGCCTCCTCCTCCTCCTCCTTTGTTGTCTACCTCTCCCACCTCCTTTTTCACTCCCCCTCCTCCTCCTCCATCCCCTGCCATCAGAAAAATGGCAGATGTCCTTCAACACTACCAAATGTAAAGTAATGCATATCGGATCCAGAAACAGCAACCACATATACCACATGGGTGGCGAACCACTACATGTTGTGCAAGAGGAAAGAGACCTCGGGGTCACCATCAGCAGTGACTTGAAACAAACAAAACACTGCAAGTCCGCCTGTAAGAAAGCCAATACAATGCTTGGGTTCATATCGAGGAACTTCGAATACAAGACGCCGGGAGTTATGTTATCCTTGTATAACTCGCTGGTAAGGCCCCACCTGGAATACGCCGTGCAATTCTGGTCTCCTAATTACAGGAAAGACATTGAATTACTTGAGAGAGTACAGCGCCGCGCCACGAAGATGATACCATCACTGAGGACGAAACCCTATGAAGAACGACTCGAGCGACTCAACCTCTTCACGTTGGAAAAGAGACGACTGCGGGGAGACATGATAAAAGTCTTTAAGTACCTGAACAAGCTCAGCAACGTTGATCACTCCAAACTCTTCACGCTACAAACCAACCTGAGAACAAGAAACAACGGAAAAACAATTCAAGCAAAGCGATGCAATACCGACATCGGCAGGAGTTATTTCTCGAATAGAGTTGTTCGCCACTGGAACAACCTTCCTGCAGAAGTGGTTAGCGCAGAGACCATCAACTCTTTCAAGAAACGCATTGATCGCCACTTTGCTGCAACGGGTGTGAACTGAACGTTCCCAAGAGAAGGTACACAAGTGCTTTAATCCTTCCCTGCAAGCCACTCCTGTGGCAAACGGATTGATTAAATCACTGAACGCAGGCAGCCTAGTAATGAGCCAACAGGCTTTCTGCTGCCTGCTAGTCCATGTTTCCATGTTTCCTCCTCCTCCTCCTCTTCCTCTTCCTCTTCTTCTTCTTCTTCTTTTCTCCCTCTCTATCTCCCTTTCCGGCGCCTTCGTAAATATGGAAAGGAAAGCGAGTTTGTTTTAAAGAAGTTCGCAAGTGGGTATGAAAACTACTTAACACTCTCTCTCTCTCTCTCTCTCTCTCTCGTAGTATAAAAAGTGGCTTCCTTCCTTTCTTCCTTCCTTCATTTTTTTGTCTCCATTTCCTCCTCCTCTTCCTCCTCCTTTCCCTCTTTCCCCCCCCCTCTTTTTCCTACTTTTCCCCTTTTATATCCTCCCTCTTCCTCCTCCCCCTCTTCCACTTCCTCTTCCTCTTCTCACTGGAAAAATAACCTTCACCCCTCGCTTCTCCCTCTCCCCCTCTCCACCTCTCTCTCTCTCTCTCTCTCTCTCCCCTTCACCTCACTCCAAAAATACAAACAAACAGCTCCTTCCCCTTTAGCTCATTTCCCCTCTTTTTCAGTTTCCCCTCCACTTCCCTCCCTCATTACAAAAACACCTCCCCTCCTCCTCCTCCTTACCTCTCTTCCTCCTCCTCCTACGTCGATTTCTCCCCTCCTCCCTCTTCTCTCCCTTCATTTTTTATTTCCGATTCTCTTGCTCTTCAAACCTCTCTCTCTCTCTCTCTCTCTCTCTCTCTCTCTCTCTCTCTCTCTGTTAAAGTTAAACTGCAATCCACCCCACTCCCCTCCCTCTCATCTTCGCTTTCCTCCTCTTCCTCTTTTCTTCTCTCCACCCATTCACACCCTTATTTTCCTTCTCTCCCTTCTTTCTTCCCTCCTGCTTCCTCTTTCTCTCCCTCATAAAACAAGCAATCTCCCTTTCTTCCACCATCCCTTCTCTCCTCCCTATCTTCGTTTTCCCTCTCCCTCCCTCCTTCACCTCCCGTCCTCCTCTACGGCCCCCCCCTCTCTCTCTCTCTCTCTCTCTCTCTCTCTCTCACCCACATTCCTCCCCACTCATCCTTTCTCCCCTTCCCCCCCTTTCTCTCTTCTTTCTTCACCCTCCTATCCCCCTCTCTCTCTCCCCTCCACCCCCCCCCCTTGCCTAGTCGTGTGTTCTAATTTAATGGCTTTCAAACCACCGCTCTGTAAAACTTTCCTTCTCGGGCCCTGATTATATTCTTGTCGTAATATGAAGGACGAAGGCACGGCAGCAGGAGGAGGAGGAGTATGTTGGTGTTGTGGTGGGGGGAGGGGGAGGGAGAGATGATGGAGGGGTAGGAAAGAGAGGGGAGAAGGGGTTGAAGTTCGAAAGTGGAATTGAAAGGAAAGGAGAGGTGGAAAAGGGAAGATTATGGAGTAGGTGGAAGAGGGGAACTATGGTTTGGTAGTGGAGGGGAAGGGGGAGTGGGGTGGAGAAAGGGAAGATTATGGAGTAGGTGGAAGAGGGGGGAGTATGGTTTGGTGGTGGAGGGGAAGGGGGAGTGGTGTGGAGAAAGGGAAGATTGTGGAGTAGGAGGAAGAGTGGGGAGTATGGTTTGGTGGTGGAGGGGAAGGGGGAATGGGGTGGAGAAGGAAGATTATGGAGTAGGTGGAAGAGGGGGAGTATGGTTTGATAGTGGAGAGGGGAGGTTGGGTGGGTGGAGAAAGGGAGAGGGGTTGCAAGTGAAGGGAAAGTGAAGGATAAGGAGAGGAGAGGAAGATATGGAGGAGTAGGTGGAGGTAGGTGGAGGTGTATGTGGAAGCGGTAGTGGTGATGGTGGAAGAGATGAAGGGAAAGGAGTTACCAGTGAAGGGAAGTGAATGAAAAGGAAAGAAGTAGGAGGAGGAGGAGAAAGTGGAGGGGTGGAGTATGTTGCAGTGGTAGTGGTGGCGGAAGAGGAGGAGAGAAAGAACGAAAGTGAGTGAAAGGAGAAGAGAGAGGAGAGGAGAGGAGTAAAGTGGAAGAATATAGTTATGGTGGTGGAGCGGGGAGTGGAAGAGAAGAGGAGAGAATAATCGAAGGTAGAAGAGAAGATGAAATAAAGAAGGAAGAGGAGGAGGAGGAGGAGGAGGAGGAAGGAAAATGTGGGGATAGGTGGAGAAGCTTGATAAGTTATTGGTGGTGAAGATGGAAGAGGGGAACGGAGGAAGAAGAGGAAGAGGAGGTGGAATGAGGAAAGAAGAGAAGGCAATGTGGATGAATATGTGGAATGTTGGAGGTGGTGGAAGAGGAGAAAGGAGGAGGTGGGAAAGATAGAATAGGAGGAGGAGAAGGTGGAGAGAGATGGAAGAAAGTGGAAGAGGTTGGAGAGAAAGAGAAGCGAGAGGTGGAGTTGAGTGGAATCAGTATTTAATGGAAAAGGAAGTACTAAACACTGGTGGAGGAGGTGGAGCGAAGAGAGAGAGAGAGAGAGAGAGAGAGAGAGAGAGAGAGAGAGAGAGAGATGAGGATAATTAAGAGATGAAAATGGTGGAGGGAGCGGAGGAAGAGAAGGGGGAGAGAAGAGGAGAGGAGGAGGAGGAGGTGGAAGAAGGGAAGGAGTGGAGGCAAGGCGGGTGGAATATATGTTACTGGAGGAAGTTAAATAATAGAAAAAGAAGATGGAAGGGAGTGGAAACGAGAGAAAAGGAGTGGAGGTTTGTGGAGTAGAAGGGAGGGAGGAGAGGATGAGGTTATGAGGCTTTGATGGTGGAGGAGGTGGAGAAGGATGTGGAGGTGGAAGTGACAGGTGGAGAAGGAAAAAGAAAAAGATGAAGTTGATTAAAAGAAAAAAAAAAGTGGAATGGAGTGCGATAGTGATGATGAAGGTGGAAGAAAAAAGAAAAAGTGGAAGGAAGAAAAAAAATAAAGTGGAGTATTGTGGAGTAGAAGAAAAAAAAGTGGTAGTGATAGTGGTTGACGCGGAGTGGTAGTGATCATGATGGAGTATATGGTGGTGGTGTTAAGTATGATGGTGGTGGATATTTGTAGTAGTAGTAGTAGTAGTAGTAGTAGTAGTAGTAGTAGTAGTTGTTGTATGGAATGGTGATGGAAGTGATGGAGGTAATGGACGTGGTAGTGTTTAAATGGTGGTGGTGGTGGTGGTAGTGATGGTAGTGGTGGTGGTGGTGGTAGTGGTGGTGGTGGTGGTGGTGGTGGTGATATATGACAAAAATAAAAAATAAAAGCTGGTAGGCCTATAACTTTAAGGCTTTTTTTTTTTGGTTGTTAATGAAATATGGAAGTATGAGGAAAAGAAAAAAAAAGAAAAAAAGACTATGCTGATGAAATGAAGATGACAAAAAGGAAAAGGAAGAAGAAGAAGAGGGGGAAATGAAGATGAAGTAGAAAATGAGAAGAGATAATGATGATAAAGATGGTGAAAGAAGGAAGAAAAATGAAGACGAATGAAAAGAGGAAAGAAGACTACAATGATGAAAAAGAAGAAGGGAAAACCGGATGATGAAGATGGTAAAAATTATGATAAAAGGGAAGAGGAAGATAAACTTAAAGAAAAAAATAAAAGAAAAACGAAAGAAAGAAATTGAAGACGTGGATGAATAAAGAAGAAAAATAGGAGAAAACAAGAGAAGATAAAGTTAAAGAAAAAAAGAAAATAAAAACGACAGAAAGAAATTGAAGACGTGGATGAATAAAAGAAAAATAGGAGAAAACAAGATGAAAAAATTATGATGATGATGATGGCAAACCGGTCTGCTGGCCTACTAACGGAGCTCATTATTTAATTAAGAAGTAGGAAATTAAGCCCGGAATAAGAAAAAAAGGAAAAGAAATCTCCAACCAAGAGGAGGAAAAGGAGGAGGAGAAGATAGAATAGAAAACGAGAGAAACAAAGGAAGAAAGGAGAAGGTAGTGAGTATGATATTGATAAAAATAGCAAAAATAATGATAATGATGATCACTAATAATAATAATAAGAAGAAGAAGAAGAAGAAGAAGAAGATAAAGAAAAAAAGGAGGAAAAACAAGAGGAAGAAGAAAAAGAAAGAAAAAGATGAAGAAAACAAAGAAGAGGAAGAACAAAAAGAACAAAAAGAAGAGGAAAATGAAGATGAAAAAGAAAAAAAGAAAAAAGGAAGAAAAAGAAGAACAAGAACAGTAATTCGCGTTCATGTAAAAGTTTTGTCGATCATAATGTCAAGCTCGGGAAAAGAAGAAAAAAAAAAAGAAAAGTCAAAGGAATCAGTGTTGCCAATTTCAAGAGGAAGAGGACCTTAAAAGAAGACCTGTACCCTGTCTGAAGAAGAGGAGGAGGAGGAGGAAAAGGAGCTTAAGTCTTTGCTCGTAAAATTCGATCCTTATTGATGAGATTAATTTTGTGGTGTGTCCTCCGATTAGTACTCTCTCTCTCTCTCTCTCTCTCTCTCTCTCTCTCTCTCTCTCTCTCTCTCTCTCTCTCTCTCTCTCTCTCTCTCTCTCTCTCATCTTCTTTCTCTTCCATTTCCTTTTCCTTCCTTTCCTTTCCTCCCCTTCCCTTCTATTCCCATGTTTCTCTTACATTGTCTTTTCTTTCATCTTCCTTTCGCTTTTCTCTCCCTTCATTTTCCTAACCACTTTCCTCCTCTTTTATTTCCTTTTCTTCCCATCCCTTTCCTTAATTAGCAGACCCACTCCCTCTCCCTCTCCCTTCCCAACCCCTCACTTCCCCCTCCTCATCTCTTCACTCCTAAATAAAAAGAACAAGAAATAAGAATACACAATAATGATGAAAGAAGGAAAAAGATAAGATGACGATAAGAATGAAGAAAGTAAGAAGGAACTCAAAGAACTGAAAGATCTCAAGTCACAGGCAGGAAGGGGAAGCATAGACGAAGGAACACAGCTTTGAGACTTCGCCGGGGAAGGGAATGAAAGTGTGAAGATAATGTTTAAGTCTTGCAGGAAGTTGGACAGGGCAGGGATGAGCTTGAGTAGAGCGCCTCGTGCAGGGGGAGGGGAGGAAGTGTAGGTAAAGTTAAAAAGTTCAAAGGAGCAATTACCATGAAAATAGTTACAGAAGATAGCGAGGGAGGCAACACGGCGCCCAACTTTTTAGAGGAGCCAGACAGTCGGTAAGAGGATGAGAGTGGGTGTATTTTAGACTATAAATAATATTCGAAAGAGTTGAAAAATCGAGGTAAATATAAAGAATTATTATTATTATCATCATCATTATTGTTATTACTATTCAGTAGCCCCTAAGAATTGGAACGCCGAGAAAGAGAGAATGAAAGTGAAAGAGATGAGAGAAGAGAATAAGGATGAGAAAATATTTAGAATCATAGAAACAGAAGGTAAGAAGGTTAGGGTAATAAATATCCGGGGGGCAGCATGAGCCAAGAGAAGATGGCGCCACTATAAACACTTGCCTGCGCCATGACGGGCTGGGGCCGAATACCACCCAGGACCCTCAAGCAAGCCTACCGGCGCTAGAGTTTCAGACGTAAAAAATAAATAAATAAACAAACAAGACATCCAGGATAAACAATTACCGCATCCACACCCAAACAAAGAAAGGAGCATCTCAACGGGAATAGGAATGTAACAACGGCGGTTCTGGTAACAATACTGACATGAGTAACAACAACATGCCATTCTCCCTGAAGACAAAGGTGTACAATAAGTGTGTCCGGACAGTCCCAACGTATACGGTTCAGAAACTTGCCGCCACACAAAAGGTTTAGAATGAAAGCCGAGAAACGCACAAAAAACAATGGAGAAAAAAAATGCATTGTACTATTGCATAAAGAGACTGAAAATGAGCACCATGGATTGGACAACACGTGGACAGGTATCAGGACACTTCTCCCGAAATTGACCTTTCTTTCGGCTACCTCTTGATTCTTTTTGGGGAGCAGCGAGTAGCGTTTTTTTTTTTTTTTACAACAAAGACTGGTTATTTATTTATTTATTTATTTATTTTTAATGGCGACTAAGCCCCCTTCACACTGTGCCGACTCTGGGCCACGACAACCCAGCGACTCGGGGCATGCGAGGTTTTGGGTGTGAAATGTTGATGTCAACGGGTCGCACTTGATCGGAAAGAGGTTTAGAAACGATCGCCGGATGCTGATTTGGCACAGTGTGAAGGGGGCCTAAAAGTCGCTGGGTTATCGTGGCCTGGAGTCGGCACAGTGTGAACGGGGCCTTTAGACTAAGAAATAGACTTGGGCAGGTCGTATCATGCATAGAACTAATTATAAGAGAAGGACAACTAAAGTAACCGAATGGCAACCCAGAGGAGGAGGTGGAGAGACAGGTTGATGAAGTTGAGCATTTGTCGGAGCACTAACGTTGCCGAAAAATCTTTGTCCTGTAGTGAATTAGTAATGAATGGAGATGATATTGATGATGATGAAGAAGAAAAACAGAAGGAGTATTTGCAGGAACACTATATACACTACGACAAAATGGAGAAAGAGGTGGAGAAAGTCGGCGGTTTGTCCTGTAGTGAACTGTTAATGAATGGAGATAATGATGATTTAAGAAGAGAAACAGAAGGGAAGGAGTAAAAGAAAATTAGAATGAATGGAGATAATGATGATGATTTAAGAAGAGAAACAGAAGGGAAGGAGTAAAAGAAAATTACTGATAATGGTTGAAGATGGTGATGGTGATGATGTGGATGATTAAAAATAAGACTGAAGAAAGAAGGAGATCAGAAGTGAGAGAAAATCAAAGACGAATAAAGGCTGAAAATAATGATGTTTAGAAAAAGAAAGACTAAAGGAAAGGAAGAAACAGTAGAAATAAGGAAAAATAATAAAAGAGGGTAATGACTATAGATGATGAAGACAATGAAGAAATAAAACTGAAACAAGGAAGAAAGAACAGAAGCAAGATAAAACGAATTAGAAAACGCAATACAATAAGAGGATGAGAAATGAAACATGTAGAAGACACGTAAATAAACATCATGAACGCCGTTATTTAAAAGTGTGAGTGCGTGTGTGTTTGTGTGTTTGTGAGGGCGCGTGACTCGTAATGACCGACCTATAAGTGGCTAAGAGAGATAAGAATATACCGCAAAAAGCTACTTAGAGGTTTAACGGTAAAACAAAATCAATAGACGATAAAACGCTATTAGATACTTCACTTTTTTAATATCGGCTTAGCTAGTGGGTGAGAAGACGATGGACGAGGAAGAGGAGGAGGAGGAGGAGGAGGAGGAGGAGGAGGAGAAGGGAAGCAAGGAAGGACGCAAGGATATAGGAAAGGAAGGAAGGAAGGATGAAGGGCAGGATAGAAAGGAGATTAGTATGGACGAACGGAATGAAGAAAGGAAGGAAAAAGGAATGAAAAGAAGAGAGGAAGGAAGGAAAACCGAAAGGAAAGAGGAGAAAAGGAAATACGACAGAGGGAAGAAAAAAAAGAAGAGGAAAATAAAGACGAAAGGAGAGAAGAAAGGGGAGAAGGATGGAGGAAAAAAAAGAATGCAGGGAAGGGTGAACAAAAAGATAGAAGAAAGAAATAAGGGATGAACGGAAGGAAAGAAGAAATAAGGATAAATGAGGGGAGAAGAAAGGAGTGATGGATGAACGAAAGGAAAGGTGGGAAAGAAGGAAGGAAGGAAGGCAAAACAAATTGAAAGAAGAGAGAACAGAAAGAAAAGGAAAGAAAGGAAGGAAAATAAGGAAACACGATTGAAAGACTGAATGAGAAAAAAAGGAAAAAAACAAAAAAACAGCAACTAATACAAAATAATAACTAGAACAATAACAGCAACAACAACAACAACTGCAACCATCTCACACATCCTCAGCCCCATTCCCCCCCCATTACACTCCTCCCCTCCCCCCCCCTCAATCTTAACTACCCAACCAGCATAATTGAGTATTTACCATTACTAATAGACCAAGCAATTGCACCACGACCAACACACACACACACACACACACACACACACACACACACACACACACACACACACACACACAACCATAACAGCTGCAGAGACATTGGTAGTGGGAGGAGTGGTAGTAGTAGTGGTAGTAGTAGTAGTGGTAGTAGTGGTAGGGGAAAATGACTATCCCTAACTCCCTCACCACCACAATCACCACCACCACCACGATCACCACCATCATCATCACCACCCCTTTTCTTTTCTCTCTCCTCCATTCTCTCCCAACTATCACCATCACCACCACCACCACCACCTCCTCCTCCTCCTCCTCCACCCCAAAACCATAACCACCACAATCACTACCACCATATCACCACCTCCTCCTCCTCCTCCTCCTCTTCCACCTCCACAAATATCCACACCACAATATTCTCCACACATAAGACAGCAATACCCACACACGGCGCACCTCCATCACCCGCCGCCCAAATACCGCACCGAGAGAGAGAGAGAGAGAGAGAGAGAGAGAGAGAGAGAATTTATAACGTCTTTCTGGTCTTTGTTTTCCTTTCTTTCTCTTCTTTCTCATTCTCTTTCTCTCTCTCCCTTCTCCTGATCAGTTATTCTTGTTTTTTTTTCTTTCTCTTTAATCTCTCTCTCTCTCTCTCTCTCTCTCTCTCTCTCTCTCTCCCCTTCTTTCTTGGTCTTTCATTGTTTTTTTTTCTATCTTAATATTTTTCTTTCATTCTTACCCCCCCCTTCTCTCTCTCACTCTCTCTCTCTCTCTCTCTCCCTCTCTCCTTGCCATAGGGAGCTTAGGGAAGAAAGACCAAGGATGATTTTCTCCTCCATCATACTTTATGGAGGAAAGGGAGGAGGAGGAGGAGGAGAGGGAGGAGGAGGAGGAAAGAAAGAAGAGACAAGGAAAAAGTGAGGGATATGAAGGAAGGGAGGGAGGGAAAAAAACACTTGCTCACGGGAGGGAAGGAAAAAAGAAATGATGATGAAAAGGGGGAGAGAGGAAGGAGAAAAAAGGAAAAGGAAGGAAAAAGAAAAAAAAAGAAAAGGGGATATTGTGGTTTTGGAAGTGTAACCTAATGAGTAAATATTTTCGGAGAGAGAGAGAGAGAGAGAGAGAGAGAGAGAGAGAGAGAGAGAGAGAGAGAGAGAGAGAGAGAAAGAGAAAGAAACCACGCCTGTAGCACAATCTCTCCCTTCCTCCCTCGGCCATTCCCTTGACATCCGTGCCAGCAATATCAGTGGGCTTGACCCCTTTCCCATACAGGCTTTCTATATCATACATTTACTATCAGTTTCTTTATCTATCCATTTATTTAAGGCTTAACCCAGTAGCAGCGTGGATCATGTTTCTTAATGGTCCCTCCAAGCGAGATGAGAAAAAAAATCACCCCTCACACAAACCATTTCATAATATATATCAAAGCATTTGTGACCAGATTATATATCATCTATTTTGGGGGGTTTATATCATGGCACAAATTTGGCCCGTCGCTGCTACACGGTAAAGCCACAAATTTGGCCCGTCGCTGCTACACGGTGAAGCCACAAATTTGGCCCGTCGCTGCTACACGGTGAAGCCACAAATTTGGCCCGTCGCTGCTACCGGGCTAAGGGCTACACCAAGCATACTATTTTCTCTGAGCAATGGCAGTGATTATTAGGATTCAGTGAATTTGCCTTACCCAACGGTTAGTTTACTCGCAAGACACTAATCTATGGGTCGTATTACAAGACATTTCGCTGCCCAAGAACGCATATTTGACAAGGCTTTCGTAAGAGGTGGGGGCATTTCCAGAAGTAGTTTTATGACCCTGGTGTTAGTTTGACCCTTCTTCTGTACCGTGAACCTAAGGAAACACTCTTTAGAACCCGACTGACCCCCTCTTTGACCTTTAGAAATAACGTCAGAAGCGAGTCTCATAATACCAACCCTATGGGCCTATTACTAAACATTCCGTCGCCCAAGAACACATATTTGACAAGGCTTTCATAGGAGTTTTGGGCATTTCCAGGAGCAGTTTTATGGCCCTGGTGTTAGTTTGACCCTTCTTCTGTACCTTGAACCTGAAGAAACACTCATTAGAACCCGACTGACCCCCTCTTTGACCTTTATAAATAGTGAGAAGCGAAAGTGTCTGATAATACCAACCTTAAGGGTCGTATCAAAAGTCATCGCCCCCTAAGAACACATAATTGAAGAGGCTTTCGTAGGAGTTGTGAGCATTTCCAGGGGTAGTTTTATGACCCTGGTGGTAGTTTAACCCTTCTTCTGTACCCTAAGCCTAAAAAAACCCTTATTAGAACCTGATTCATCCCCCCTTTGACCTTTGTAGATAGCTGATGTGAGAAGCGAAAGTTTCTTATAATACCGACCTAAACTCCCCCAGACACAAGTTGACAAGAACAACACTTACCACCCTACAATGGATACAGGCCTCCCCGCAAGCACCTCCCAGAGTTACAACGATTATCCAAACAGGCCTGACAGTAAAACCTATTTGTACTCACTGATGGGGGGCACTTATCTTAGGACATGGGTTTCAAAAGTAGTTGGTCGTCCCAGAAGGCTCCTCCCAGAGGGTGTAGTCTTCCTTGAGTTAAAGAATAAACAGCACTGCCGCGTGTTAATGGGGGGAGCACTGATATGTTAACCGTTTGAGAGTTGATGAAGGAGTGTACGAAAACCAACCACGTGGGTTTGAAGCGATATTTTGAATTTCTCTCGTCAGATGGCGCGGCTTTCGATCTTCTCTGTTTCCAACGGTTAAATTATCCTTGCTCTTTAGTTATAATCAAGCAAGGGCAATTATTTCTTATTTCATGAAAGGAAACACTTCACTATCGTTATTCCTTTCATGGTAAATGTGGTTAGTCTTCAGGCAGTGAATAAGGTGATTCTGTCTCGGTCTGGGAGCCGATAAGCGAAGTATTTAAGTACCATCCAAGGCTTATTTGAGCACAGACAATACTCATAGTTAGCTTGAACTCTCGGCCCGAGGCTACGTAGTTCCATAAGGGAAATAGTTAATTTGTCTAATCCCTCGGTTAACTGGCCTAATTCTTAACATGATTAGCGAGCTTTTTTGTTTTCTCTTTGTTAAACGCCCATGAGCTATTTCCTTTACCGTAAAAAAATGTATACCAAGGAAAGAGTGATAAGATTTGAACTAGCTATGTGGTATTTAACGAAGACAAATAAAGTAGTTGGAAGGCTGATGTTTTTTTTTGTTTTTTTTAGTTGGTAATAATTTAAATCTTTTGGAATCGTTTGGAACATTGACGAAAAGGAAACTAAAATCCTATCAAACAGAAACAAATGAATAAGCAAAACAAAATAGTGAAGTAATTGAGCTCAGAATGAAAATAAGAGAAAAGAAACAGGGATATGTAAGTATAGAACAGAAGGACGAAATAATAGACTTGAGAATAAGGAAAAATAGTCTAACGGAAATGTTTAGAAGAAAGACAAAGAAATATAAGGAATGAAGAAAGGAAGGAGAGACATAAAGGAATAGAGATGAGAATAAGGAAAATAAAGTAACGGCAATATATATAGAAGAAAGATGAACAAGCATAAGTAATAAAGAAAGGAAGGAAGGAAAGAAAAAAGGGTGGTAAGGGAATCCACTAAATATAAACATAAATAAAGAAAGAAAGAAGAAAAAAACACTAAAAAGATCAAAGAAAACATGAGACAATACCGAAATGGCAGCGCAAGTGGTATACACACACACACACACACACACACACACACACACACACACACACACACACACACGAGAGACAAAATCATTACTCAATATAAAAAAAAGTAAGATCAAAGAATAGCAAAAAAAAAAAAAAAAAATAGCAACATGATTTCAAGGGAGACATTAAGAAGAACCAGAGGAGGAGGAGGAGGAGGAGGATAAAAGAGGAAAATAAGAAATCATAGGAATAGTAAAAATAATAACAATAATCAAAATAAGGAGGAGGAGGAAGAGGAGGAAGAGGAGGAGGAGGAAAATAAAAAATAGTAATAATAATAGTAATAATAATAATAATAATAATAATAATAATAATAATAATAATAGGAGAATGAGGAGGAAAATGATGAAAGGAAGAAGAATGAAGATGACTGATGATGATAACGGTGATAACAGTGATGATTAGGGAAAATGTACCTTAATTCAGCTGAGAGAAGCCATCAAAACCTTTCCTTGGAACTAGAAAACCGCTTCATAAGAAAAACAAAAATACATGAAAATACAGGAGGATACAAAGGGTTATATATATGGTGATTAGTTAAATTAGGCTTGATCCTTTTAAGTATCACCAGACTTGAAATAACGATAAAAAGTGTAGCTATGCCCCTAACAACATACTTTACCAACCATTTTGAGCCATTACTTCACTTACACACGAGGCTACTTTCCAACTTCCATTAGACTATTTTCCCTTATTCTCAACTCTATTATACTTCGTCTTTCTGTTCTATACTTACATGTCCCTGTTTCTTTTTCTCTTATTTACATTCTAAGCTCAATTACTTCATTATTTTGTTTTGTTTTGTTAGACTTTGATCTCATTTTTACTGCCCTTTATTCTTTAACATTTTTCGCTCTCCAAAGAACAAGGAAAAGAAAGAAAGGAAAAAATCAATCATTGCCAACTCGTAACAAGGCATGATTATTTGTATCTCTTTATTCCTCCTTTTTATTATTATTTTTTTCTATAACTACACCGTACTTTAACTATTTTCAACTATACACACTAAAAAAAATAAAAATAAATAGCTTGGCAACTCGTAACTAGGCGCCATTATCTCTTTCTATCCCTCTATCTTATTCTTCTTCTCTTCCTTCATTAACTGCACCATAATTATAACTATCTTTAACTCCACCAACAACAAGAAAATGGTAAAATTAAATAGCCAGCCAACTCGTAACCAAAGACACTAATATTTTCTTCCCTTTATCTTTCTTCTTCAACTACAACAAACTCATAATAACGTAAATAAAATAGTATGTTCAGCAAACCCCAGTCTAGTCCAGTATGATAAGTCTCTGCAAAAACCCGTATATTATTCCTCCCTTTTCTCCACTCCTATTTACCGTTGAGTCAGCTTATTTATCTTCCATCATGGCCGTTCTTTTGACCATGAATGTTTATATATATACTCGGTTTTCTTTCCGCTAATGTGAAAGGAAAAGATGGACTGCGTGAATGGAGGGGACGGGATATGAATGGGGGAAATTCTCAAAGCCTCTGTGATGTCGTGGGAAGCAAGGTATTAAGAGATGTAAAATGGATTGGTGTTCCTTAATTAAACATCACTGGTATAGCCTAATCATTGCTTCTTGCGGATAAATGAACGTTCGGTCGAGTTCCTTCAGAGTTCAAACACTTCTTTTTCTTTATTATTTTCTAATGTATTTACAGGCTATCTCCTTTTTTTTCTTCATTTTCTATTGTTTTTGTATTCCATCTTGCTTTCTTTGTGTTCTCTTCCCATTCTTTCCTTCTATTCTATTCTTTTACTTTGTTTTTTGTTATTTTTTTTGTATTTACAGGCTATCTCATTTTTTTTTCTTCATTTTCTATTGTTTTTGTTTTCCATCTTGCTTTCTTTGTGTTCTCTTCCCATTCTTTCCTTCTATTCTATTCTTTTACTTTGGTTTTTGTTTTTTTGTTTTTTTTTTTGTATTTCTTCATTTCTTTCATTCTTTTCTATCTTCCGTTCTTTGTTTCACCGTCTCCTTGGAAACACAAAATAAAATGTCCTATAGTTCTCTTGTTCATGATTTTAATACGGTGAACAGCAAGCATATTCATAGGACGAAGCCTAATCAAAACATAAATATGATTGATAACTAATGCCATTGAGGTACATCAACATAAAACCCTATTGATTGAAGTCAGGTAGTACAGTCCAGGTGTAAGAAGCCTATTGATATAATACACATTAATACAGTCATACTCGAAGTTCAAGAATAGGTGCAAACTGGTAGATATATAAATAGAATAGCTAATGATATTCCTATTGGCTTCACGAGTGGCATAGTTTTGAAGAGCTACGGCACAGGTGAATGAAAGGCCAATTAGTGTTTGACAGAGACACTTCAAGCCTAAGGGAAGGTGAAGCGATGATTAATTAAGGTCACAACGACACACCTGAGCTTAGTTTGGTGCAGGTAGGAGGCGAAAGCATAAACAGGTGAGACGGAAACAGCTGCGAAAATGGAAAAAAGGGAGAAAAGAAACGAAAATAGAAAGATAATGTGAAAAAGAGGAGCTGGGAAGGATGGAAAATTGGAAGAGAGGAAGATAATACGAAAAAAAAAGAGATGAAGGGCAGAATGGGGATGAGAATAGAGATGATAATTATGGAAAAGAAGGGAAGGGGGAGGGGAAGATTGTAAAAAAAATACGAGTGAGAAGGAAACAGAGGGGCGAGAATGGAAGAGATAACAGGAAGAAAACCTGGAAAAGAAAGGAAAGTGAGGGGAAGGGAGAACGGAAATTAATGTACAGATAATAAAGATAACAAATGAGATAGGAAAGAAAATGGAAACGAAATAGGGAGATACTAAGAAAAGAAAGGAAGGGGAGGAGAGA
>NW_026110684.1:222500-262500 GCF_024679095.1 Eriocheir sinensis
ATATAGGAGAGAGGAAAACAGAGAGAAGGGGAAAAGAGAAGGAGAGGAAAGCGTGGGAGGGGTAAGGGAGGAAGGGAAAGAGAGGGAGGAGGGAGAGGAAAGAACCACGAAGCCGAAGCCAGAGTCGAGGGAGAGGATCGGGAGAGTCGGCGCCATTGATCTTGGCCTACCGCGCAACTCGCCCTTCTTCGACACACTGCATTTTGAACCCTTTTCCAGAGCTCCTCGCCGCCTGCCTGCCGCCTGCTCCTACTCCTACTGCTGCTGATGATGTTGATGATTCTCCTACTGCTACTACAACTGCTACTGGTGGTGGTGGTGGTGGTGGTTGTTCCTGCTTCCATAGAGAAACTTCGCCTCTCTCTCCCTCTCTCTTTTTACCCCTGCACATGAGAGAGAGAGAGAGAGAGAGAGAGAGGGGGGGGGGAGGGGGTTTGTGGGTGAATTCTATCTGCGTGTTTCTCTGTAGAAGCAAAGGAAGGAGAATAAAGAGAGAGAGAGAGAGAGAGAGAGAGAGAGAGAGAGAGAGAGAGAGAGAGAGAGAGAGAGAGAGAGAGAGAGAGATTACCAGTCATAAGTTTCCCAAAGATATTGTTTTTTTTTTTTTTGGTCCTTGGTTCAACAACTTGAGAGAGAGAGAGAGAGAGAGAGAGAGAGAGAGAGAGAGAGAGAGAGAGAGAGAGAGCGGAAAAATCTCACCTACGAGGAATTAAGAGAACGGAGATAAAAATAAGGTGTCAATAAAGATTCTCTCTCTCTCTCTCTCTCTCTCTCTCTCTCTCTCTCTCTCTCTCTCATCACCTTTGTTTAGTCTCACTTATGACGTTGTTCATATAAATACACACACACACACACACACACACACACACACACACACACACACACACACACTTACATACATACATACACACATACATACATACATACCTAGCCAAACCTACCTCCTTACCTGTGTGTATGAATGTATGAATGTATGTATAAGTATATATGTGGGTATGCATGAATCTCTCTCTCTCTCTCTCTCGTGACATTAAAATACAGTTTAAAGGCGACGTGCCCACGCCCTGCCGTCTCCTTGCACCGGGCACCACACACACACACACACACATGGCATAAGTAGAAGACGAAGATGACGACTAAAATGACATGGAGATTCAGAGTAATATAAAGATGTTGAAGAAGAAGAAGAAGAGGGGGAGGAAAAAAAAAACAAGAACAAGAAGAACAAGATGATGATGATGATGACGACGATGAAGAAGGAGAGGAGGATAATTGAAGAAGAAGAAGAAGAAGAGGAAGAAGAAGAGGAGTAAGAAAAAGAAAAACAATAACAATAAGAAAAAGATGATGATGATGATGAAGATAATATTAATAATAATGATGAACAGCAATGACAAACAGCATCTCAACCACCACCACAACCATCACCATCAACAACAACAACAACAACAACAACACCGCCCACAATAATACGCATTTACAAAAACCTTCATATATTTTCTCCGATAGGATGAGAAGGTAAACTCCATGAATATATTAACTAAAGACGAAAACTTAAAACCTGCTTCGTTTAAAGGTATATGTATATTTTTAGGATGAATAAGAGTTCGAGTTATACATAGGCGGCGGGGTAGGTTGAGAGAATGCAATACTGAATAAGTGAAAGGTAGGTTAGGTCAGGTATCTTTAAAAGCGTGAAAGAAGAAAGGAAGAAGAAAAGGTGGTGGTGGTGGTGATGGTGGTAGTAGTAGTAGTAGTAGTAGTAGTAGTAGTAGTAGTAGCAGTAGTAGTAGTAGTTGTTGTTGTTGTAGTAGTAGCAGTTGAAAAGAAGACGAGAAGGAGGAAAAAGGAGAAACAAAAGGGAAAGAAGAAGAAGGAAAAAGAAAAGAAAAGAAGAAAAAAGAAAAAGAAATTGATGGAAATATGAAAAAAAAAAATAAAAGTAGTAGAAAAAGAACAAGGAAAAGAGTAAGGATAATAATAGTAACAACAACAACAACAACACCACGACCAATGGAGCTATCTAATATTCGCAGGAGCAGGACTTAACGAGTATTTTTATATATTTTTATAACCCTTACTGTAAAAAAAAAAAAAAAAAAAAAAAAAAAAAAAAAAAACATTAAATTTTCACCCTCGTAGATAAACAGGTACTGACCCTCTCACTAATTACCCCATCGACTCATTAACTACCATCGACCATCATTATACAGCCTAATTAATAAACGATCCGCCCACTGACCTTCCCAGCGAGTAATTACGATGATGGACTGCCAAGGTTATAAGCATACTGGATGAAGGGCAGCCAGCGAGTATCGAGGTTTAGGGAGCGCACTAATGCCCCGTTCACACTTTTCCCTAAGTCTAAATACACCAAGTCAAGTCATACGCAGGTTTGTGGGAGGAGACACGGCCGAGGCGTGGTTTATGCGTGACACTGCTTGGAGCCAAACTAGAGAATGTAGAAACAGGGATTTAGAGAAAACGAGGAAAGGCGTACTAATTTAAATTAATCACTTCAACATGCCCTCCCTCACACCCCACACCACCGTTTGTAGTAATTTAAATTACGGTCACGCAATAGCACAATAAAAATACGTATTTTTTCGTCAGTGGTTTGCCTGAACGCGCTGTGAAAGAAGGCGAGAATGCACATCCAGAGTGCACATACGGCCCCAACTTAAGTCACCCCTGAACTAGCGGGTATTTTTTTTTTTGGCTCCAAGTGACGTCATCCCGCAGCTCCGCCCCAAAACCGCCTCCTGCGCGTACCGGTCGCAGTTTTGAAGCAGAGTGACTTGACTTGGTATATATAGACTTAGACTTTTCCGACTCTGGGCCACGACAACCCAGCGACTTTTCGGCCCCCTTCACACTGTGCGATTCAGCATCCGGCGATCGTTTCTAGACCTCTCTCCGACCATGTGCGACCATTTCACATCAAGATTTCACACCCAAGACCCCGTGTACCCTGAATCACTGGGTTGTCGTGGCCATAGTTTTAAACGTATCAAGCTCATATTACCACTATTTTCCAAGATCACAGACAAGATTAACCGGGTCTTCGTGGGTGATGTTCTCGTTCAAGGTGCAGAAGTCGGGTAAAACTATCACTATAGGGCCACAATACAGTCCATGAAAATCCCAGGAGCTTAGACGAGAGGTTTTTCAAGTAGGCGAACTTAGGTGACGATATGTTTAACCCGTCCGCTGCGATTGGCACGGATTTGGCTTTCACTGGTAGCCTGGTAACATACAGTCCCAGGTCTTTCTCTGGCTCTGTGGTGGATAGTGAAGCGTTTCCCATGTGGTATTGGTATGCTGGATATCCCCTTCCATGGTGCAGGACTTTACATTTTTCTTCATTGAATTGTAGCAGCCACTTTTTTGCTTCACTCCTGTAGCTTGGTGATGTCTTCTTGTAGGAAATCTGCATCCAAAGGGTTAATAATTCAGATATTAATAAGGCTCGTATTCTTAGGCGCTTTCGGCTCACAACAAATAATTCCAATGGCTATAAAGAGGATTAGTCGAGTTCTCATGAGTCTTTTTTTAATATTCATATAGCGCAAGCATCATGGTTTGGGGAACAGACTATATTTAGGTTCGTATTCTCAGACACTTTCAACTCTCACAAGAAACATTCCTAAAAGCCACAAGGGACATTTTTAGGGTTCTTTTTTTTAACATTCAGTCAGCGAGTATAAAGGTTTAGGGAACAGACTAAACAATACAACAAAACAATCATCACTACAAAAAAGACGCAGGTATTAATAAAAAAATAAAAAAAACACTCCATTCCATTCTCCTTTACACGAGTCGACGATTAAACAAAGAAAAAGAAAAAGAAAACTCATAATCCAGCATCACATTACTTCTCCCAATGCTGTTTTTGAGAAGCGGGTGATGGGTCTACGCTGTGTGCCCTTGTCTATAATTCACGGCGGACAAACACAGACAAACACAGACACGCACACACTCGAGAAGGCGCCGGTGTTTGCCTTTCCGTTTGTTATTTCGTGAAGGGGCGGCGGCAAGGGGCGGCCGGGTGATAATTTTCTGACGCCCCGCCGAAGTTAAGGGCGCTGAAGAGGGAGCTTGAACCTAAGTTGAGAATACCAGGATTGTCGTGTTTCCAGGCAGGCGTGTACACTCTTCATCTCCCTTTCTATTTCACGTTCTTCGCCTCCTCCTTATCTATCAATTCCTTCACTCAGTGGCATTAAAAGGACTGACTGTTCGAACGTCTAGTAAAGAACAGACTTAAGCATATTTTTTTTCTACAGCGACGGAGGCATCTCAAAGGTAACACATATTTCCTTTACTCCCATTTACAACGAATAAACAGAGTGACATTACAGGACAATACATTCGTGCTTTTAATGTATGACGGCTTAGTGTTTAGAGGTGTCTCCCCTCTGCCCCCATCGTCACAACCCCTTTCTGAATAACGTGTCCTATGAGCCCCTTGCCTCCCTCCTTCTCCATAACGTCAAACTGTTTCTCCTATTGCTGCTCATCGACGCTAATTTCACAGCTACTGCTCTTCCCAACTCGCTAAATTCTCAGATCCTCCTCCTCCTCCTACTACTACTACTACTACTACTACCACTACTACCATCACCACTACCACCCCCACCTTCCACAACACCGCACTTTCCTTCCTCTCCTCCCTTCCTACCTACCTATACCCACCTCTTATAAACTACAACTACAGTACTACTACCTCCAGTAATAACAACAGCAACACGACCACTTCACCAAACTTTGCTTCTTTGCCCTTCCTCCTCCTCCTCCTCCTCCTCCTCCTCTTCGCCTACCTCTCAGACGCTATAATGTATCAGGGTTCTTCAGGGTACGAACCGAGGCAGACTACTTAATACAAATCTGGGTCACCACTTCTCTTGCACTCTTTTATGTTCTTATGTTTTTATGTAAATTGTTGACTAAATGCCTGAGGACCGGGGGCAGGGAGGGAGGGAGGGAGTGGGGCAGCCGGCTCTTGTCTGGTAACGAAGGGAAGGGTACAGTTCAGGACAAATCCCTTGACCTCGATTTTTTTTTTTTTTTTTTTTTTTACAGCGACAGGAGACTCAAGGGAACAAAACAAAAACAGCAACCAAAAAAGAAACCACTAGACGCTGTTCCAACAAAAGAAAAAAAGACAGGCCGGAAGAGAGGTCAGTTTCGGGTGTCAATAAAAAAAAATAAAAAAATAAAAAAATAAAAAAAACTCTGCTTCCAGACACCATTGTAAGGAAGACAAAGGTTACTCTGTCGATGCTCTGATGAATGAATGAATGAAGTCACGGCCACGAGCTGTGAGATCCCCTTCATTTCAGAGTTCTTTTACCATTCTTAACGTACCCAAAACAACCTCCGCGAAAGCCTTATCAAACGTGGGTGTGTTTGCCCTCAAGTATTGTTTCAGAATATGAGTTTGGTGCAGTGAGCCAGTAGCCATTTCAAACTATCATAATGCTAAAAAAACTATCCATGAAAATACCCACCACAAACTCTACGAAAGCCTTATCAAACGTGGGTGTGTTTGCCCTCAAGTAATGTTTCAGAATATGAGTTTGGTGCAGTGAGCCAGTAGCCATTTCAAACTATCATAATGCTAAAAAAAACTATCCATGAAAATACCCACCACAAACTCCACGAAAGCCTTATCAATTGTGGATGTGTGAGCCTTGACGAAGTAATGTTTGCGAATATGGGTCAACCTCGAATCTGTCAACTGCGTGAAAGTAAACAATGTCATCTATCACACCGAGCTGCAAAAAAAAAAAAAAAAAAACAGCCTTCTGATTGATGAGTGTACGAGCTTCAATAACAGAAGAGTGTCACATTGTAGTAGTATTTTCCAAGCATATTTGTGAGGGGCTTGCGGGAGGGAATTGAAAGAGGTCGTGCGATGGTAGGAAACACATTCCACTATACCGTGTTTCCTTTTTCCTTTCCCTCTCCTGCAGTACCCTCTCCGCTAACACTCTTCTTGGTTTTGTTTTTCCATTTTCCTCTCCCTCCCTAGTAATACCTTCTCCTCTCTCCCTTTTCTTCTTACTATACTGTTTTTCCTTTTCCCCCTCCACTGTGCCTTCTCTTCTTCTCTTCTAATCCACTTTTTCTTGTTACTCTTTCCTTTTTCCCCTTCCACTGAATACCTTCTCTCCTAACCCTTTTCCTCTTTTTGTTATTGTTTTTCCTTCCACCCTTTCACTCCACTTTACCTTCCCTTCTAACCTTCTTCCACTTCTTCCTACTGTTTTCCCTCCCCCGTCTTTCCTTCCACTCTTCCTTCTCTTCTAACTCTCTTCCTCTTCTTCCTACTGTGTCCTTCCCCCTTTTCCTTCCACTTTTCCTTCTCTTCTAACTCTCTTACTCCTCTTGCTAATGATTTTTCCTTTTCCTCCTCCACTATACCTTCCCTCCTACCCCACTTCCTCTCCTTGCTATACCCTTGATTAAAAATATATCCTGAAAGGGGGAGTGAACTGAAAAATAAAAAAGTTTGAGACTCACTGATCTAGAAAGTTATAAATGGATCGTAAAGGTTATGTTAAAAATAAAACTTGGCAACGCTGAAACTACTACTACTACTACTACTACTACTACTACTACAACTGATACTACTATCCCAGCCACCACCACTACAACTACCAATACCCCCAGTCAACACCACAACCATCAATACCACCACCAATAACACCATCAACACCACCAACACAACCACCACCATCACCCCCCTCACCCCCATCATCACCAATTTTACCACTCTTATTTCTCCTTACATCCACAACTACGTATTAAAAAAGCACTTCCACCACCACCACCACCACCACCTCTTCCACCACCTGTCCTACCAAGGGGATTACCCTGATGGAGAG
Source organism: Eriocheir sinensis (assembly GCF_024679095.1). Classification (NCBI taxonomy): domain Eukaryota; kingdom Metazoa; phylum Arthropoda; class Malacostraca; order Decapoda; family Varunidae; genus Eriocheir; species Eriocheir sinensis. Next base: position 229,391 of record NW_026110684.1, read on the forward strand.
TGGAGGAAGTAATTTACCTGTAGCAAAGTGAGCGCAATCAGCCTCTCTCTCTCTCTCTCTCTCTCTCTCTCTCTCTCTCTCTCTCTCTCTCTCTCTCTCTCTCTCTCTCTCTCTCTCTCTCTATTTATGTTTCTCCCTTTCCCTCTCCCTCCCTATATCCTTTTCTCCGCCTACCTTTTTTTTTTACTCTCTCTCTCTCTCTTATATCCTCTCAATTTCTCCTTTCTCCAACAAATCTTTCCCTTCCTTACCCTCCCCTCTCTCTCTCTCTCTCTCTCTCTCTCTCTCTCTCTCTCTCTCTCTCTCTCTCTCTCTCTCTCTCTCTCTCTCTCTCTCTCTCTCTCTCTCTCTCTCTCTCTCTCTCTCTCTCTCTCTCTCTTATATCCTCTCAATTTCTCCTTTCTTCCACTAATCTTTTCCTTCCTTACTCCCCCCCCCTCTCTCTCTCTCTCCCCAAAACGTACCCACCGCCCAAGCTGAGCAACTAAACTCAGACAGAAATAGAAACGATCGAAGATGCAGTTCACTTGACTCCCATAATAATAATAATAATAATAATAATAATAATAATAATAATAATAATAACGGTAATAATGACGGTAATAATGACGATAATGCGGCAGAGGTACGTTCGCTGATGTTGTAATTAGCTCATTGGAATTCCACTTAATCGCATTAGCTACTCTGATTACTTTTTTATAATCATTTTTCGATAAGCAGAAGCAGCAATAATACCAGCCGTAGTAGTAGTAGTAGTAGTAGTAGTAGTAGTAGTTATAGTAGTAGTAGTAGTATTAGTATTAGTAGTAGTAGTAGTAGTAGTAATAGTTGTTGTAGTAGTAGCAGTTGAAGAGGAAAAGGAGGAATGATACCAATAATACCAGCAGCAGCAGTAGTAGTAGTAGTAGTAGTAGTAGTAGTAGTAATAGTAGTAGTAGTAATAGTAGTAGTAGTAGTAGTAGTAGTAGTAGTAATAGTTGTTGTAGTAGTAGCAGTTGAAAAGAAGAGGAAAAGGAGGAATGATACCAATAATACCAGCAGCAGCAGTAGTAATAGTAGTAGTAGTAGTAGTAGTAGTAGTAGTGACAATAAATAAACATAGACTGCCACTTCCCAACGTCCTCAAGCATCGAACCTTTCCACGAACCTTCCGCCGACGTACCCAGACTCCTTATGTAGGTCGCAAACACCGTCCCACGCACTCACGCACTCCACCCGCTGAAAGAAAATCGGAGTGGGACACGATATACAATACTTCACAGTCGTTTCTATCGTTTGTATTTTTTTTTTTTTTTAGCAAGCACTAATTCACTCATTCAGTACTTCAACAGCTCATCCATTCATTCATTCATTCACTCGTCGAGCTAGAAAAGTGTGTGGGAGATAAGCAAGACTTTACATTCTCTCGTTTCTATCATTTATTTTTGAGCAGTCATTGGCCCAGTCCCTCACCTCTTTTAAGTCCATTGCTCACTTGTCTCGTCACTCACCATTAATTACCCACTGAGAGAGGAACGGTGAGGAAGACAAACAAGATATTTTTTTTTTGTCATTTTCAATTTTGAGCAAACATTGGCCCACTCTTTCAACCAGTTAGTCCATCTCTCAATTATCTAGTCACTCATTCATTATCCGTTGAGGGAGGATACGGAATGGGAAACAAGACGTAAAATGATATCGTTTCAACCATCCTCCTTTTTGAGCAAACAGTAACACTCACTCTCTAATAACCATTTACTCCCTCACTCAACTATCTAACCACTCCACTCATTTACTCACTCCACACACTAACAATCCACTAAGAGGAGAGGTGGAAGAGAACAACAGGAAGAGTGGGACACAAACTACACTATTTTCCTTCACTTCCTTCACTTCTCATTTTCATCCTTACATCAGCATTGGCATAATTTATAATAGCAAACAAAAACACAACTCACAGTTCCTCCGTATCACTTTATTTAATGCTATGTCACAGTATGTACACGGCGGGTTCAAGTAAACCAGATACTACACAACTAATGCTAGAAATCATCACCTTCTCTGAGACCTCCCTACCTGCCTGCCTACCTTCCTTTCCTTCTTTCTTTCATTCTTGTCTACTATCCCCTCCCTGCCTTACACACATCTCCATAGACAACGCTAAAACAAAAGGGAGGTTACATACTACTAAGCGTAAACCAACCACAGCTTAAACCACGACAAAAGCAAGAGGAAATCACTTTACAAATACATAGGCGTGTTGCTACAGAATCATCCATGGCTGGTCTCTGTGGTGGTGGTGGTGTTGCCCCCTCAAGACCCCTCACGTTTTCTCGGAGTGGAAGGAAGCGTGAAAATGGATGTCTTTTTAAGGTAGACTACTTCATTTTTATCTGCCTCCTCAGTATACATGCTTAACATTATACTGTTATATCTTGGCCAATTCGTGCCTAAGGGGATGTTCGCTGGTAAGGAAGGATACAAGATTGGTAAACAGGTTAGAAATGATACAATAAGAAGAGGTAAATACAGGTAAAGAACAGGAAGTAAATGGAGAGAAATGAGGTAGAGAAGGTGAAATTAGTTAATAGTAGTAGTAGTAGTAGTAGTAGTAGTAGTAGTAGTAGTAGTAATAGTAGTAGAAGTAGTTATCCTTCCTCGTGAGCAACCAAAAAATCAACCAAATCAAGTTTAATCCATCAATCAACACTTCTTACAAGGCACTAATTATAAACAAGAACACACACACACACACACACACACACACACACACACACACACACGGGAAGATGATGAATGAACTAACACAGGGGAACACCACAGGGTAACACTAACGGGAGGGGGGGGTCATTGAAACATCGTAATATACCTAACACTTTCGTAACATCTTAATAGTATACAATGTCGTAACAAAGGGAACAACGGGTAAACTACTATGTAAATTATAACACATGCATAGGGGAAAAAAAACTGCATTGAAATTGGTATAATATGGGGATGGTATGAAGAAGTCAGTTGTTCTTTTTTTTTTCTTTGCTTGATAACAGGAGTTCCCAACCGAGGGGGGGCGTAATATCCGGGGTGCGTTAAAGAGTGGGATGTGTGGATCGATTTTACTGTTATTTTTTTTCTGAATGAATTGATCTAATTGCTCCATTCATGACTTCATTTTCTGCAGTGAGTTAAAAGCTTATTCTTTGAAGTTCAATTTGTTCACCCGCAGTATCATATGTGGTTCAATTTATGTTCCAATAGCTAGAAATTGGACTTCATCATCAAAGGTGGTAATACTTTTGTAGGGCGTGCGAGCTTTAATCAAATATTTCCCGGAGCTGTGGAGCATAGCAAAGGTTGGGAACCACTGCTAAATAATCCTTAAAAAAAAAAAAAAAAAAAAAAAAAAAAAAAAAAAAAGTAAAAAGAACAGCTGTAATAACAGACACATACACGATTCATTGCTGCATTTGAACAATTTCTTGAGTGAACAAAGTAAAAAAAAAAGCAATATACTTAAAGTCTAAAATATTTTCTTTCACGGATATCGGCAAACGTTCTTTTTGCCTTTAAAACTTATTTCGCTGACACTAACGCTTTTTTTTTTCTCTTAATTCCCTCGTATATACACATAAACATCGCTTGCTGCTTTTGTTGTTGCTGTTGCTATAGAGTTCTTGTTGATGCATTCTTGAACGAGGCATCTGCTTTCTTCTATTCATTTTACTTTCTGCGGAATCGAATCTAATAGCAAATTCATCCAACCACTAATTAATTCCGGCGAAGAGAAGGAGCCACACATAATTACTAAATCCCTGCCTAATAACATATCTTTATCTACACTCGTTATCACTTTCTTTTCTCCTAATACTTCACTAATTTCGCTCTCACTTTCTACCTTCGTTTCATCCACATAATTATTCCCTCCTTCCTTCGCTTCTTCTACACGCATTTTCTTCACTAATTTCGCTCTCAATTTCTACCTTCGTTTCATCCACATAACTATTCCCTCCTTCCTTCGCTTCTTCTACACGCATTTTCTTCACTAATTTCGCTCTCAATTTCTACCTTCGTTTCATCCACATATTCCTCCCTTCCTTTGCTTCTTCTGCTTCCATTTTCCTTTCTTATTTATGTCTACCACTTCCATCATTTCCTTTTTCCCCATTTTCCTATTCCCTTTTCTTTCTCGCTTTCTACCTTCCTTTGTTCCCTTTATTCCTTCCTTCCTTCCTTCACACATTTTCCCTTCTTTCTATCTACCACTTCCATCATTTCAGTCTGCTCCACTTTCCTATTCCTTCTCTCTCTTACCTTCTATCTTCCTTTTTCCCCCCTATTCCTTCATTTCTTCCTTCCATCGTTTCTTCTCCATTCAGTTTCCCTTCTTTATTACTGTCTACCACTTCCATCATTTCATTTAGCTGCGAGTCTTTTTTCCGTCTGTCTATTTAAACTTATCCCTTTTCCCTTCACACACACACACACACACACACACACACACACACACACACACACACACACGAGACTTACTTCCTGCCTTCATGACCCCCCCCCCCCCCCCCTTTCCAGCGGACAGTTTACAACAACCGGAATAAAACAGCAATGCACAGTGGTGATAATGTTTGCGAAATGTCTCCCACGTGAACAGTTTAGCGGGGAGAGAGAGAGAGAGAGAGGAGGGAGGGTGATTAAAGAGGGGGGGATGAGGAGGGGAAGTGGGTGAGGGGGAGAGAGGGAGCACTGGGAGGGAGGGGAGAAGGGGTATCGGGAGGGGTAAGGAAGGGGTGAAGGAAGGGGGTAAGTAGGGGAAGGAGGAAGGGGGAAGAGTAGAGAGGAGGAAATGGGAGGGGGTAAGGGAGGAAATGAAGGGGAGGGGGAGGAGGAAGGGGGGTACCACACTATCTTCCCTTCACTAATAATAATAATAATAATAATAATAATAATAATAATAATAATAATAATAATAATAATAATAATAATATACTAATTTCTACATACGATAGGTAGGTTATTTTTTAGAGTCCAGTAACACCAATCAATGAAATTTTTAGTGTTTTCTAAAGATACCGTTTTGTTAAGTGTAATTCTAAGTAAATTTAAACTACTACTAAACGAAGCGTTCTCTTAACGTGTCTAGGCTTTTCGTTGAATACTTCCAATATCACTAACATTACATTACATAAAACTATACTTCTACTTTAACCTATCTTTATTTTTTATTTTTTCATTATCACAACTCTTTCATCCCTTACACTGCATTTCCTCCTGCCTAAGACTTGACCTCCTTTGAATAGAGTGTATCAGGACACCTCTCCACGCGAAATTGACCTCTCTTTTGGCCACTATTTATTTTTGTCCATTATGGGAGCGGTGAGTAGCGGGCTTTTTTCTCTACACTCTTTTTGTTGCCCTTGAGCCGTCTCCTTTGCTGTAAAAAAAAAAAAAAAAAAAAAAAAATTGCTAGGTTTCCCTTTCAGTATTTTCAGAATGAATAATAGAATGACTAGACTTTTCGTTAAGTAAGTCCAATTATCGCGCATTATTAAACTACATAAAACTATACCTTTCTCAACCTATAATGATTTTTTGCATAATCACGACTATGCTAGGCTATAATCATTAGTAAGATATGACGGCACGATGAACTGGGTTTGTTATAATTCTTTTCTTCTGCATTATCATCACGGTCAGACCATTCTTCTGGTATGTTCAGTATAATGATTAAGGTATAATGATATAACGAACTATTTTTTTTTTTTTTTACAGCAAAGGAGACAGTTCAAGGGCACACAAAAAACAAACATTAATAAAAAAACAGCCCGCTACTCACTGCTTCTAAAAAGAATCCAAAGAGGTGGCCGAAAGATAGGTCAGTTTCGGGAGGAGAGATGTCCTGATACCCTCCTCTTGAAAGAGTTTAAGTCTATGATCTATATAACTTTTTTTTCCTCATTTTCTACATTTGTTTCACCCTCATTTTCCTTTCTTCCTTCCTTCGTTTCTATTCCCATTCTTTTGGTATGTTCAGTATAATGATTAAAAGGTATAGCGATATAACGAACTAATGATTCATATAACTTTTTTTTCTACCTTTGTTTCACCTTCATTTTCCTTTCTTCCTTCCTTCGTTTCTTTTCCACAAATTTCCCTTCTAATTTCTTTCTGACAGTCCTATAATTTTACCTGTGTCTTTTTTCCCTGAAGTATAATAATCAAACTAGGCTTTTAATTTCAATATTTTCAGGATTATCAAAACATGTCGGTATGGCGAGCTAGGCTGAACTTCAGTAAATAATTATCCAATAATTGTCCAATGCCACAAAGAAACGAAAAAAAAAAAAATAACTAGCATTCTGAAGCCAAGAATATTACTTTTTATCGACGCCCAGCCCACCCCGCTGCTTGATCTTTATTTATATGAGTTTTTTTTAATGTGTTAGTTATCTTCATTATTAATCTCCTAAGCACGCCGAAACATTACCACAAATCTAAGGTTGAAAGTTAAAAGGAATATGCTAGATTCAGAACATCAACGGGTGGAAAAGGTTAGCAATGAATTTATGGTGACCATCTCGCGCGTGATTAACCCGGTAGCAGCGACGGGCCAAATTTGTGCCATGATATAAACCCCCCAAAATTGATGGTGCATAAACTGATCACAAATGCCTTGATATATATTATGAAATGTTTTGTGTGAGTGATGATTTTTTCTCATTTTTCTCGCTTAGAGGGACCATTAAGAAACATGATTCCCGCTGCTACCAGGTTAAGACAGGCATAACTTGAAAAGAGGCATAACTCGAAAACTAGACATTTGCGACGGATATAAGGTACAAAATCGTGCAATTCACTACATCTATCACCAGAAAAACATAAACCACGTGAGAAAATCGTTGGTTGGGTGAAACTGCAAATTGTCCGTTACGTTAAGTTAGGTTAGGTTAGGTTACGTTTGATCAGGTTAGGTTAGGTTAGGTTACGTTAAGTTAGGTTAGGTTAGGTTACGTTTGATCAGGTTAGGTTAGGTTAGGTTACGTTAAGTTAGGTTAGGTTAGGTAAGGTTTGATCAGGTTAGGTTAGGTCAAGTTAGGCCACGTTAGCTTTATTAAGTCTGTTTACGATAAATACGTGTGACACGCTTCGGCCTGTGCCAAAGTAGGCTAAACGTGACCTATTCCCCGGAGAAACACGTACTTTATAATCAACTCTTAAAATCAAGCCAAGGACACACTGACCAGAACAAAAAGCAATGCAAAGAACAGAAATATGGATTGACAAATTTACAAGAATACGTTAGATTTGAACATTATCTTATATCACGGTAAATGGTGAAATACGTACTTTTCAATCAACTCTTAAAATCAAGCCAAGGACACACTGACCAGAATAAAAAGCAATGCAAAGAACAGAAATATGGATTGACAAATTTACAAGAATACGCAAGATTTAAACATTATCTTAAATCACGGTAAATGGTGAAACACGTACTTTTCAATCAACTCTTAAAATCAAGCCAAGGACACACTGACCAGAATAAAAAGCAATGCAAAGAACAGAAATACGGATTGACAAATTTACAAGAATACGTTAGATTTGAACATTATCTTATATCACGGTATATGGAGAAACACGTGCAGCCTTGCTAACATGAATCAACCCAAGGCCACACAAAACAAAGCAATAAGCAACACAGACAACACCCACCAGACAACAACACTTCATAACACACCAAACACTCATTTTTTCCCCTCAAACCAATTCGGCGGAAAACTCGAACCCCCCAACTGCCAACCTCCTCTTCGTATTTTCCTCCTTTACTCGGCTATTACACATCACCACCAACTTCCCAATTGTTTTCTTGACCTTACAGAGGACTGCCATCACTGACCTTTATTCCGTAAGTCCAAACTCCGTGAGAACGATCCAACACACGGCAGGAGGCACTGACTGACATACTCTCACTGCACTGAGCTTATCGTAACATTGGCTGACGCAGTGTTGCCACCTTGAAACATTATCAGTACCGCTAGGTACAAAGGCAACGTGCTGCGCTCTACACATTCTTTTTTTTTTCAGTTAGCCAATTTTTCAAGTCTGGACCACTGAGCCACTCTTCTCTAAACTTTTGAGTGCATTGTGGCTAAGGAATAATGAATAGTTTCACTAAATGACGAATATCAAGCAAATGAAAATGATGAGTGTAAGCACAGAGGGCGGCAAACTGAAGTGTAGGCCTACTGAGTATGAACTTAGGAAGGCGACTAGGCAAAGGTGAATACTCATGACGCGTCTTGTACAAGTCAAAACACAGAAAGAAGGGACGAGGGAGGGAAGGGGCAGTATTGCCAAGTGCCGGTCTATTATTTTTTGCATTTTTGCCAGTAAAATATCTTGAGATTAAATAAAATATTTGTATATATATATATATATATATATATATATATATATATATATATATATATATATATATATATATATATATATATATGACATAATCTCTAGAAATTCGCCAGGGAGTGTTTTAAACCCGCCAGATTTCCCGCTAGCCGTTAGATAGCAATAATTCTCCCCGCTAGATCATGACCCAAAATCTCCAGCTGTAGCTCTCGCTAGAATGGCAACACTGGTCACATACTGACTGGTTCAAAGTTCGCATCCCCTTAAGTTTAGGCTCTAATCTGAAACTGCTCTATTGTAACAGTTAAATAAGCCACCAGACAGACACAATGAGCTCTTCTAGGTAGTCTTCGTTTTTATGAGCTATGGTGAGACACTTAAGCGGCTGAGAAAGAAAAAATTGTGTGGCTGCCAGTGAGAAAAAAATATTGCATGCATTACTACACCATACATCGCCTCCTTGGTGGAATAAATAACGGAATGATCTATAATGCCATTTGATCTTCTAAGCCACAAGTTATCTAATACCTAACACATCACATAACATAAATAAAGGTCAAAATTCTAGACTCCCGCGTTCGCTCTTCGTTCATAGAAAACCTTGACTACGGGGCTCGTGCTCGGGGTGACTGGTCTAAAGTGCGCGACGCGGCCTGCACGTCTAACCTTCGGGGCAGCGGTGGTGGTGATCATCTAGGTGCAACGTCGTCCAAAAAAGTGCATATTACGTCCATCCAGACACTAAAACAGCGCTACAAGGGGAGACATGAAAGGGAGTTGTTGCTTTCTCACATCTAACTGCTCACACTGACGAGTAGATGTTGCTATACTATTTGTTTTCCGTTTTTAAAGACACAGATACACTAGGTTCCGACGGAAATCTCTCCCCATTAATATCGTTATTATCCATCACTGAGACACACATGAGATTGAGGTTCTTCTTTCACATACGTTCTCGAGTGGAAGAAAATGAAGGATGGAGGCAGGGAGGGGGGGCTAAGGGGACATACAAGGAAAGAATTTTAAAGGATAACTGAAGAAAACATGTGTGGAATTCCAAGGTCCATTTTTTTAAACGTCTCGGGCTACCATTACGACCATTTCCCAAGGTCACAGAGAAGATTAACCGGGTCTTCATGGCTGATTATCCCGTTCGTGGTGCAGAAGCCGGGTAGAACTTTCTCTGCGATCCCATAACAGGCCACGATAAACAAGGTCCATATTCTTAAACGTCTCTGGCTACCATTATGACCATTCCCCAAGGCCACAGAGAAGATTAACCGGGTCTTCATGGCTAATTGTCCCGTTCAAAGTGCAGAAGTCGGGTAAAACTAACACAAAACACTTCATGGCAACCCCAGGAACTTCTACGAGAGGCTTTTCAAACACGCGAACAGAGGTGCCGAGACGTTTGAGTTCGGGCGTTAGGGCCGTATTTTAAAACATTTCGGCGCCCAAGTTCACCTTTTTGACGAGGCTTTCCTAGGAGTTTGGGGCATTTCCAGGAGTAGTTTTATGACCCTGGTGGTAGTTTGATCCTTCTTCTGTACCGTGAACCTAAAGAAACACTCATTGGAACTAGACTGATGCCCTCTTTGACCTTTATAAATAGTTGATGTGAGAAACGAAAGTGTCTTAAAATAACGGCCTTAGACTCATGGAAGATGAAAGTATAGACGAATTGCTGTGGAAAGACCTCCAAAGAGTACATACCAAAAAACAATCAATCTTGGCCACATCCTTGTATACATAAACATGGTGACAACAATATGTATTCTGCATAGTATAGATGTCAGAGGGGATACATAGACACTTCCACTGAGCTTAATTATGGAGAAATAACAAGGCAATACTACACTAATGCTGTCCAGTGAATGCATACGATATTATACATGTTATACACCTTATTCTGCCTCCCTTAACCCTCGCCCACGATGCTTTCCTTTACACCGGGTCACGAAATTAGTCACCGGGTCACGAAATAAGTCACTGGGTCACGAACTTAGTCACGTGCTCTGTCACTGAATTAATTATAAGTTCTGTCACTCTGTATTTACCTGTTCACATGTTTTCATTCATTACGTTGTTTAATTATGTTCAAGGTTTTCTGACTCTAGTGTTATTTTATTTTCTCGTAGGTGTTTTGATACGTCTTTTTTCTCTGTTTAGTTTTTGGATGAAACAGGAACGCTGATAGACATATTTAAGTTACAGAAAAGCAATTATCGCTAGAAGAAACCGTTTGCGTTATAATATGTTTCGAGGTCAGGTTTAAAAAGCTAGATAATCAGGTAAACAAATTGAAATATAAAAAGAAAATCATTTAGCTTTGTCTTTAAATACTTTCAGATGGAAACAATGAGTAAAGTAACAGTTCTGGTTTGAAATGAAGAAAACAAGGTTATTTCAAATCCCTCTAAGCACTTATCATCCATCTCCGTCTGGTGTTTTAAGTCACTTGCGTCAGACAGAAGGGCTGATAAAGGTGCAGTGCTGCCCTTAACAATGAAACTCAACACTTGACTGACAGACTAAGAAGAATATAACCAAAATCATCGAGCAAAACAACAAAAGACTAGATCCCTTCCCAGTTTGATAATTGAATCCACATTGCATCGTGCTAACATATAAAAACCCTTGAACACAATTTATTTTACTGCGTCTTTCATATATAAGAGGCATTTTACTCTCTAAGCACGTTATGTATAGAACTCATTGCCTATTTCTTTGTAAAATGTCTTCCACACATGCATTTTAGAACCATTTCACTTGATATTCACGTTAAGTATAAATATATTGAGTATAGCTTGATATTTTTTATACGTCTTATTAGTCTTTAGTAACAATTATGTGGCTGATTTGTCTTTTTCTGACCCGTTTCTCAAGGCGTGGTTGATTGGTTTTGCTGATTATTTTTATCGCTTTTTACGACTGAGGATTGAAGATGACCTCCGGGGGACAGTATGAGCCAAGCAAGATGGCGCCACTATAAACCCTTGCCTGCGCCTAAACGAGTTGGGGTCGAATACCAGGCCCCACCAAGAAAACTTACCGGCGCCATAAAGAAAATTAATTAAATGTGAAAATCCAACCCTTCAAACTAATTCCAACCCAAATATGGAGTTACAAAAAATCAAACTAGCCACATAACTGTTAATAAATGCTAATATGACGTTTAAAAAAAGTATATATGACGTCTGTGTACCGATCATTGGCCAGTGCGTATATCCCGACGGTGCCAAAAGTACTGTTCTTTGTCTTGTTCTCGTCTCTCTTTCTTCTCTCTCTTCCTCCGTTCTTTTTCAAACGCTAGATATTTACTATTTTTTTATTATTAGTAGTAACACAATGACACAGCAGCTGTAAGACTATTTATGTAAGTACTTAACACACACACACACACACACACACACACACACACACACACACACACACACACACACACACACTTCTCTCTTCTCTTCCTCCATCACCATCTCATTCTCTTTCTCCTCCTCCTCCTCCTCCTGCTTTACTGCCTCTTCCTCTTCTTCCTCTTCCTTTAACACTCCGTCTCAGTATATCTCTTCACAACCATCTCTTCCTCCTCCTCCTCCTCCACCAATTCTCATAATCTTCCACATCCACCTCCTCCTCCTCCTCCTCCTCCTCCTCCTCCTTCTGCCTTATTACCTCCTCCTCTTTTTTCTCTTCCTCTAACATTCCGTTTCAATATATCTCTTCACAATCATCTCTACCTCCTCCTCCTCCTCTTCCACATCCCCATCATTAACCACGTACTCCACCTCCTCCTCCTCGTCCTCGCCCTCCTCCTCCTCCTCCTCCTCCTCCTCCTGCTGCCGCTCCTGCTCCTCCTCCCCCTGGCCCTCGTGCCCCTACAGGTACATGCCGTTGACCAGGTAGTCGGCGTCGTGGGCGTAGGGGGAGCGCGGCCCCCTGTGTCGTCTGAGGCGTCGCTTCACCTCCCGGAGGCGACACCCGACCAGCACCACCAGCAGGGCCGTGATGCACACACCTGGAAGCACGTAAGGGTGTTAGTACTAACTATTGGGGAGCATACATCCGGAGGCGCGTTGCTTCACTCACGGAGGTGGAATTTTTGGGTAGAAGTGCCATGTGAAATTTAAAGGACTGGGGATGGAGTTCTGTTAGTTAAGGTAAGTGACCCCGAATGGACCGGTTTCTGAGCCATAGCTATTGCCAAAAAACACCAATAATCAACCATTTTAACGATAATTATATATGAAGGCAGTTATTGGGGTCCAGGAGGCAGTTTTTGGTCAGAAATTGGCAAACTTAGGAGGCTGAGTACGACAATCTGGCAACATTGCTCGCCTCCCTTCCCCTAACTCCCTTCTCTTAGGTGGGTATTTTAAGACACTTTCGGTTCTCACATCAGGTATTTCTAAAGGTCAAAGAAGGGATCAATCGGATTCTAATGAGTGTTTCTTTAGGTTCACGGCACAGAAGAATGGTTAACCTACCACAAGGGCCATAAAACTACTCCTGGAAATGCCCCGAACTCCTATGAAAGCCTTGCCATCCCTTCTTCTCGCCCCTTCCACCTCTCCACACTCACCCTTACTCCATTCCCATCCCATTCCTTCAACAACCCCTTCCCTTACCCCAGTCCTTTTACCCACCCCCTTTCTTCCCTCTCCCCTTCCCACTCCCCCTCCCCACACCTACCCATCGCCAGCGCCAGCACCGCCCCTGAGGCCTGCGCGTCCTGCTCTCTCGCCCCGACCTCCAGCTCCTCCAGGTTAACCTCCAGCCGAGCCAGCGAGGCGTGGGCGGCCTTCACCAAGTGCTGCTGGGAGGAGACCACTTCGCTCTTCTTGCCTCCTTCAGCGCCAGATCCTCCAGCGCCGTCTGTAGCTTTGCCGTCACCACCCGAACCGCTACCACCTCCACCATTGTTGTTGTTGGTGGTGGTGTTAGTGGTGGTGGTGTTTTGTCCGCCTCCTGGAATAAGTGGTTGGTGATAAGGTTCGAATTCTCAACCTATATTTTTTTTTGGGGTGGGGCTACGCTTTCATATTTGGTGAGGCTTTGGTAGAGGTTATTGTTGTGGGTATGTTCAGTGGACAGTTTTATGAGCCTAGTGATAATTCGACAAGGCTTCCGCTCCATTAGTTTAGAAATATATTTTTTGGGGGGGTTCCACTTTCATACTTGGTGAGGCTTTGGTAGAGGATGTTATTGTGGATACGTATTTCCATGGGTAGTTTTATGAGTCTAGTGATAATTCGACAAGGCTTTCGCACCGTTTAGAAATATTTTTTTTTGGTGGGGGCACTCTTTCATATTTGGTGAGGCTTTGGTAGAGGTTGTTATTGTGGATGCGTATTTCCATGGATAGTTTTATGAGTCCAGTGATGATTCGTCAAGGCTTTCGCACCGTTTAGAAATATATTTTTTGGGGGGGCACTCTTTCATATTTGGTGAGACTTTGGTAGAGGTTGTAATTGTGGATACGTATTTCCATGGGTAGTTTTATGAGCCTAGTGATAATTCGACAAGGCTTCAACACCGTTAGTTTAGACATATTTTTTTTACCGTTCAGCTCCTCAGATTATGGTTCGGGGACATGCATTTCGTCCATTAACTAACTCACGAAGGTGCAATTGGCGTTTTTGGATGCGTGAAGTGACTCATCAGAATTCCCTTATTATTCATCACCGTTTCTTGTAATATTAGAATACCTTGATACTGATACGGTTCTGGCTCAATACAAGAACTCTAGGGTGGCTGAAGTTGAAGCCTCTGCAAAGTCGCGTGTTCAAAAATATCACGTAAAATTAAAACACCATGATAGTACTACGCTCCAGGCTCAAAACAAGAACTCTAGGGTGGCTGAAGTTGAAGGCTCTGCAAAGTCGCGTGTTCAAAAATATCACGTAAAATTAAAACACCATGATAGTACTACGCTCCAGGCTCAAAACAAGAACTCTAGGGTAGGTGAAGTTGAAGCCTTTGCAAAGTCGCGTGTTTAAAAATGTCACGTAAGATTAGAATGCTATTATACTACTGCGGATCCAGGCTCAAAACAAGAACTCTAGGGTAGATGAAGTTGAAGGCTCTGCAAAGTCGCGTGTTCAAAAATATCACGTAAGATTAGAATGCTATTATACTACTACGGCTCTGGGCTCAAAACAAGAACTCTAGGGTAGATGAAGTTGAAGCCTTTGCAAAGTCGCGTGTACAAAAATGTCACGTAAGACTAAAATACCATGATACTGCTACGTCTCGAAGCTCAAAACAAGAACTCTAGCTTATATTGAAACCGCTACAAAACCGCGTAGTCAAAAACATCATCTGAGACATTTCGTTGTACGTGGAAACATACAACGTGATTCTTACTATTCTTGTGACTATTGCTGACTATGACTTCTTTTTTCAGTTTCCTTTTATCATTGTCATTTTTATTATTGTTATAGAGGCGAAGGAGGTAGAGAGCGAGGCGTGGGGAGCCTTTAAGCCGCTTCTTCAGGAGCCCCCAAACACCTGAGACGCCGAGGAAGAGAGAGTGATGCGATGAGAGAGAAGGCAGAAAGAGGGCGAGAGAATATAGAAGGCTGTATGAATGGAGGACAGGCAGACGGGTAGTGAAATGGAGGACAGGCAGACGGGTAGTGAAATGGTGGACAGGCAGACGGGTAGTGAAATAAACATCTTATACTCTCGATAAACAAACAAACAGATAACTTGGAACTTTTTTTGCATGGAAACTTAATTCTCATTACCACATCACGTCCTGCTATAAGACTTAAGTTATCTTCATAGGTTGCTATAGTTAAACGTTACTGTAGGTGGGAATTATATCTTTCTGTTGACTTTGACCCAACAACAACAACAACAACAACAACAACAACAACAACAACAACAACAACAACAATCACAGCCTCTTACCTTGGGGCTGGGTGGAGGGTGGCACGGGTGAGGAGGCGAGGGAGGAGGACGAGGCCCCTGATGAGCCCCTGGGTACGCCGCCGCCCCCTTGTTGTCCCCTGCCGTTGCCCCCGCCGCCCATGCCCATCTGGAAGGGAAAAGGGACCTAGTCAGACTCAGGGGCAGGAGGGAGTCACAGGTCCTGAAAGCCAATGCACAGGTACTTTTGTGTATCATTTATTATACATACATTTACCTATCTGTCTATCTATTAATTTATTCATTCATTTTTTCGCTTATTACGTAAGTACTATTCAATTATGGTTCATTTATTTATCTACTTATTCATCTTTTATTATGGATGTACCCTTTTTTTATCATTATCTGTTACTTATTTTTTTATCTTAGTGTACATAATTATAATCTTGGCGCATAATCTTTGTGTATAATGATGTGTCTGGCCGGTTAACAATAAAAGTACTCGCCAGAGGCCGCTACACTGAACCAGCAATTTTCAGGGCTGTCTACTGCTCGTCATACCTCGGTGTTCCTGAGGCCGCCGCCCAGCTGAGTCATCTCCTGCTGGGGGGCGCCGCCGGCCAGCTGCTGCGGGTACTCCTGGCCTTGCTGCTGGAGTGGGACGTGGTGATGGTGGAGGTCCTGCATTTGCTCGTGGAGGTCCTTAGGCGCGCTCACCAGCCCCCCCTGAGGTGCGTACCCCCCCGGCCGGTCCATCCACACCGGCTGAGGAGGGGAAGGAAGAGAGGAGGAGGAGGAGGAGGAAGAGAAGGAATTAGTGAATGGTTGTTAGTGCTTATGGTTTACACTAATTTAGCTTTTTTTGTTTTAATGTCAACACGATGGGTAAAAATCAGGCGTAAATCTCCCTTACACTTAAAACACAAAATTAATCTTATTCCCTCCACTCAGTACACACACACACACACACACACACACACACACACACACACTCACATTGCTGTTCATCTGTGACGCCAGGAGTTGCTGTTGCTGCTGCTGGGGCTGGGGCGGGGGTGGCGGGGGCTGCTGCTGCTGCTGAAGGGGCTGCTGCTGGTGCGGTGAGGGCTGGAGGTACTGCTGCTGGAGGGGTTGCTGGGGCTGTTGAGGCAGGCGGGGCTGGGGCTGGGCGGGGTAGCGGGGCGGGCCGTAGTCGGGGTAGCGGAAGGGAGGACGCATCTCGGGGTTACCCAAGTAGTCACCCCCGCTGCCGCCTCCTCCGCCCCCTCCGCCTCTTGCACCGCCTTCGCCTGCACCAATGAGAGGACAGGCATTGCAGTATTGTTGTGAGCACCCATTCAGGTTAGATACGTTCATGGATAGTGGGGTTAGAGGGTGCTATGTTTGCCTTGTATAGGCCTACCGTCCTCATGCAGTTTCCTTATGTTCTTATGTTCTAATGCTCGTTGCTTTATCCCAGCCACCGAACGCTGAGAAGACAGTTGTTAACATGCTTGGATAAATCCGCCATTTCAATTCTAGCGTCATGTAATGGAACATATTGGCTGAAGTATTGCCAACACATGTTCAAAAACACGTGTGAACGCACTTTTAAAGCTGTTTTCATGCAGCTGTGTTGAAACTGTAGTGAGTAGCTGGTCCGTAGCAGTGCTGATGAGCAAACCGATTATCAGAGCTGGGTAAAGGGACGAAAGACTAATCGAGCCATTTAGTAACTGGGTAAAGGGACGGAAGACTAATCGAGCCACTTAGTAACTGGGTAAAGGGACGGAAGACTAATCGAGCCACTTAGTAACTGGGTAAAGGGACGGAAGACTAATCTAACTGGGTAAAGGGACGGAAGACTAATCGAGCCATTTAGTAACTGGGTAAAGGGACGGAAGACTAATCGAGCCATTTAGTAACTGGGTAAAGGGACGAAAGACTAATCGAGCCACTTAGTAGCTGGGTAAAGGGACGGAAGACTAATCGAGCCACTTAGTAACTGGGTAAAGGGACGGAAGACTAATCGAGCCACTTAGTAACTGGGTAAAGGGACGGAAGACTAATTGAGCCATTTAGTAGCTGGGTAAAGGGACGGAAGACTAATCGAGCCATTTAGTAACTGGGTAAAGGGACGGAAGACTAATCGAGCCGTCTGGTAGCAGCTGGTTCCCTCACAAGTTTCCCTGAGGACAGCTGGTACTCGCAGAACCGGAGGAGTTTCATCCAGTAAAGCTAATGATTAGAGGCCTTGACGAAATGTCCTCATCCTATTACCCTAGTGAAAAATCCAAGTAAAAAGAAAACATTTAAAATATCCAAGAAAAAAATCACAGTTAAAAAATCCCCCACCCCCCTCCCTAAAAATCCAACTAATAATCTAAAAAAAAAAATGCTTTCATCCAGTAAAGCTAATGATTAGAAGCCTTGACGAAACGTACTCATCCTATTATCAAACTTAAAATCGGTGAGATGTCGAGCTTGGTTGGCCGCTAAGGATTCGGCGAGAAATCTGTATTCATAGTGAACTAATTTTTATAAGCACAACTGGCTCTGCTGGACTTGAATATATTTTCAGATTCCAAAAATAAGAGGAGCGTATAAGCGTTTCGTGAATTCCAAATGGGGCCATCATGTAAGGTTGTCTGGGAGCCGCTGCAGTTGAACGATGCTGCGCTACCCGGCAGGACTGCACCACCACTTAAAGCGCAGAGCAACACAAGCATATTTTTACAGCAAAGGAGACAGCACAAGGGCACACAAAAAAGGAAACAACAATAATAAAAGCCCGCTACTCGCTGCTCCTGTAAAAAATCCGAAGAGGTGGCCGAAGGAGCAATTACGTGAGAAGAGGTGTCCAGCGTGTTAAGCATCATCCTGGGTTACTGTGTTCAGAGCTATGCAAATCTCCTGTTCCTATGTAAAACTCGTATCTCGGTGCAAATACTGTACCTCCCCCCTCCACACACACACACACACACACACACACACTTTATGGCCCACTGCGGAGGCTCAACATCGTGTAAGAGCCTCCAGTAACTCTCCATGCCCCAACAACACACTAGGGAGGCCGATGTGCTGCCGAGCTTCATAAATGTATGCAAGAGAGATAGCGGCCTCGAGAAGGAGCTCAGAAAAAGACCAACGGTGAAAAAAATCCCAGTAAAGAAAATAACAGCAAAATAATTACAGTGAAAAAAAATCCCAGTGAAAAAATCCCAGTGAAAAATCCCAGTGAAAAAATCCCAGTGAAAAAATCCCAGTGAAAAAATCCCAGTGAAAAATATCAGTAAATAATGCCAGTAAAAATATCTCATCCACTTCTCATCCTATTTTCTTCGTTCTTTCATCTCCTTCCTTTCTGTTCCTCCTTCTCTTCTCTCCTTTCTTCATTTTTCTTCCTATCATGTTTCTCTCTCATGCATCTCTTCCTCTTCTTCCCTTCTTGCACATCAGCCCCCCCTCTCTCTCTCATTCTCACCCCCCCCTCCCTCTCTCTCTCCCACTCACCTGTGTTGTAGGGTCCGCCAGTCCACGCCGGCCTGGTCTTGGCGTCGAAGTAGGAGGGAGCGCCGCGCCCCCGCCCCCCGTACCCCGCCCCCTCGTCCTCCAGGGCCCTGCCGCCGCTGCCAATCCCGCCGGCGCTGCTGTCACGGAGAGGAGAGGTGATGGTCGGTTGAGAGGGGTGAGGGAGGGATATGGAGGCACTGAGGAAGAAGGAGGAAGAACATAAGGACACACAGACACAAATGGAGACTCACATAAAGGTATTTCTATAGTCTAAAGCCATCCCCTGATATTTATTAACGGAGATTAGAGGTGATGGTCACTTGAGAGGGGTGAGGAAGGGAAATGAAGGCACAGGGGAAGAAGGAGGAGAAGCATGAGGGACACAGACACATAGCGAGACACATATAAGACTAATTCCACAGTTCAACGCCATCTGATATTTCTTGTAACGGAGAGGAGAGGTGAGGGAGGAAAATTGAGTCACTGAGGGAGAAAGAGGAGAAACATGAGGAAACATATACACAAAGCGAGACTCACATAATGGCTATTGGCTAGTTCACTGAGACTAAGCATCAATTCTCGACTAAGTGGGAGGAGAGGCAATGAGTTGAATAGTGATTAGACACTTGTAGTTATATCCTTGTTTATCCCAATACCTCGTTTTCTCTTTTGACAACTTGGGGGTGGGTGGGTCAGGTTGCCAAGAACATAGCAGGGGATGTATATTTGTGACTACTTAAGACATTATTTAAGTTTTTTTTTTTTTTTTTTTTTTTTTTTTTTACGTTGATTGCCTATTGCGCCGGTAGGCATCTTCAGTGGGGCCTGATGGTCGGCCCAAGGCTTCTTCAGGTGGGGGCCTGATGGTCGGCCCAGCCCGTTCTGGCGCAGGCGAGTGTTTATAGTGGCGCCATCTTGCATTGGCTCATGCTGCCCCTCGGCTCGTTCTCTTGATTCGCTTGGACGGCTTCCTCTAGAGTCCGGGTTGATGGGTGGTCTTCAGGACAGCATGTGGGTAGTTTTAAGCCACTCGGCGGTGACTGAAAAATCCGAGTGGTAGCGTGGGGATTCGAACCCGCGTCGTCCATCACGCGGTGAATGTGGGCCCAGTACGCTACCACCTACGCCACCGCCTATTTTCAACACTGGGAAATCAGAGGCAGAACAGTGATGTGAGAAGATGTGTGTAGTAATATGAGCAGTAGTAGTAGTAGTAGAAGTAGTAGTAGTAGTAGTAGTAGTAGTAGTAGAAGAAGAAGAAGAACAAAAAGAAGAACAAGAAGAAGAAAAAGAAGAAAAAGAAGAACAAGAACAAAAAAAAAGTAGAAAAGAATAAAAAGAAGAAGAAAAGAAGAAAGAGAAAAAGAAGAAGAAGAAGAAGGAGAAAAACAAATAGAAAAGAAGAAGAAGAAGAAGAGGAAGAAGAAGAAAAACAAATAGAAAAGAAGAAGCAGAAGAAGAAGAAGAAGAAAAAGAAGAAAAGGAAAATGAAGTAGAAAAAGAAGAAGAAGAAAAAGAAGCAGAAATAAAAGTTGTTGTTGTTGTACAAGTAGCAAACAGGAATTGACTCATCAGATTCTAAAACGAGATAATAACAATAATACCAACAACCTGAACCCACTTTTTCCCTGCATTACACCCGGCGTGCGTCACTCAGGGAACGCTAGAAAAAGCTGAAAATCGAGTAGTGTGCGTGGGAGGAGATACCGTTGCCAACATTCTTTGACTATTTTGCTTCCACGCGCCGGGATAGTGAAGGCCAGCCAGGATAAGGATAAACGCTGCTCCTCTGGCACGACTCCATTCATGATCCTGTCGATGGCTTGTGTTTTGGGCAGCGGACAATAGGACACGAGGTAGATAATGATGATAATGATGATGAGGATTTTGAGGATGAAGAGAGACAAAGCACAAGAAGAAAGAGATAGAATGAAAACAAAAAATAAAGAGAGAATAAAAAGAGACAGGCAGAGGATGATGATAATGATGATGAGGATTTTGAGGATGAAGAGAGACAAAGCACAAGAAGAAAGAGATAGAATGAAAACAAAAAATAAAGAGAGAATAAAAAGAGACAGGCAGAGGATGATGAGGATGACGAGGGGAAGGAGGAGAAAGTTAACGATGATGATTAGAGAGAAGATAATGATGATGATGATGAGGAAGAGAAAGGAGGATGACAATGACAATGATTATAATTATGAAAATATAAGTAACAACAATAAGAAGAATAACCATAATTAGGAGAATAAGCTATAAAGACAGCGAAGAAAGATAAAGAGAGGGAGAGAGAGAGAGAGAGAGAGAGAGAGAGAGAGAGAGAGAGAGAGAGAGAGAGAGAGAGAGAGAGAGAATATAAGAAGTCAGAGAGGATTAGAAGACAGAGAATAAGGACAGAGAGAGAGACAGAGAGTGTAACAAAAGACATAGACGGAATATTAGAAGACAGAGAGGATTAGGAGACAGAGAATGAGAACAGAAACAGAGAGTATAAGAAGAGAGAGGTAGATAGCCAGACAGGTAGAGACAGTAAACACAAGGTAGACAGGTAGGAGACGTGTATTAAAAGGTAGTATAAGAAAGAGGTAGACAGGTAGACAGATGAACAGGCAAACACAAGGTAGCCAGGTAGGTGCAGCGTTGGCAAATTATCGTATTAACCACATATCGTATCTATCATCTTTATGCCTCAAACTCCCGTACAAGTAACGTGAGAAAATCAGAGTTAGTGCTAAAACTGTTGGATATTGATGTTTTTCGTTCTTTGTTGTTATGGTTATCGCTCAGCAACAACGAAAATGATATGCGATGAGTACGATAATTTGCAACGTTGGGTAGGTCACGTGTTCGGCCCGCCAGTAGAATTCGGCACCTACCCTCCGCTCTGTTGATACCCGCCGTAATTTTCGAGTATCGTGGGCCGGTTCCTGAAGATCCTGCCGTCATACATGCCTGCAGGAGAGAGAGAGATTTACATAGATATATAGATTTACATAGAAAATCAGACCACACAGACCCCAGACCAGATAAGCAATAGAGAAAGCATAGAAAGCATAAAAAGAGAGCGAGAGAGAGAGAGAGAGAGAGAGAGAGAGAGAGATTTAAACAGTTTAGTCGTGGTATATCAATTTTTAACTATCATTCGTTTTCATTCTGTTTAATTTTATCCTATTTTATTGTATTCCATTTTTATTTTATTTTATGCTAGTTTATTTTATCAATCTATTTTTTTCCCTGGTGTCTGTTCTTTCTATGTGTTCCTATGTATTTATTGTGTGGTGTGTTTTCCTTCCTCTCTTCCTTCCTTTCTTTCCTTCCTCTAACCTGTTCTTTCTTTTTTCCTCCCATCCTTCCATTCTTCCTCCCGTTCTCTCGTTTTTCCTTCCTTCCTCCCTTCTTTCCTTCCTCTAACCTGTTCTTTCTTTCTTCCTCCCATCCTTCTATTCTTCCTCCCGTTCTCTCGTTTTTCCTTCCTTCCTCCCTTCTTTCCTTCCTCTAACCTTCCGTTCTTTCACTCTTCCTCCCATCCTTCTATTCTTCCTCCCGTTCTCTCGTTTTTCCTTCTTTCCTCCCTTCTTTCCTTCCTTCTCTTCCTTCCCTCTCTTTCGCTCGTCTCCCTCGTCAAGAAACACCTTCATCTTGGCATATCTAAACTTTATTATATCATGTGTCTTGCGGTCTTTCCTTTATTTCTTTTCCTCTTTCGTCATTGTTCTTTTATTAATTACCTTCGCTATATACCCCCTTTCTCTCTCAATTCCTCCCTCTCTCCCTTCCTCATCCTTCAAACACCTATTCTCCCTTCCTTTTTCACCCCCTCCTCTTTTATCACCTTCCACCCCTCTCCCCCTTCACCCTTCTCACCCTGGCTCATGTCCCTGGCAGGTCCACCGTTGTCCCAGGGGCCGCCGCCGCCGCCACCACCGCCGCCGCCCTGGACAGACCCACCAGCGTCTATGCCTTCCCCTAGACGCCGACTGACTGACGACGCGCCTTCTGTCGACACTGCAAGGAGACGGAAGGCATTAGGCGCAACGGGGGGTGGGGGTGGGGGGGGGGGGCCAGGAGGTAGGCGAAAGCAGAGTATAGTGATGCTTGACATATTATGTTAATGAGATTGAGTCTGGGAGGATAAGGTGAGCAAAGAGTTGAGACGGAAGAGATAAATAGGTCATACTTGATATAGATTGATGAGGGAAAGTACAAGAGCAGGTGAAATACAGAGAGAGACAGGTAGGAAGAGAGTAAGGTACAGGTTATAGATAGATAATTGAGACGAGTCAGGGAGGATAAGATAGAAAGACGGAAGAGATAAATAGGTCATACTTGATATAGATTGATGAGGGAAAGTACAAGAGCAGGTGAAATACAGAGAGAGACAGGTAGGAAGAGAGTAAGGTACAGGTTATAGATAGATAATTGAGACGAGTCAGGGAGGATAAGATAGAAAGACGGAAGAGATAAATAGGTCATACTTGATATAGATTGATGAGGGAAAGTACAAGAGCAGGTGAAATACAGAGAGAGAGAGGCAGGAAGAGAGTAAGGTACAGGTTACAGATAGATAATTGAGACGAGTCAGGGAGGATAAGATAGAAAGACGGAAGAGATAAATAGGTCATACTTGATACAGATTGATGAGGGAAAGTACAAGAGCAGGTGAAATACAGAGGGAGAGACAGGCAGGAAGAGAGTAAGATACAGGTTATAGATAGATAATTGAGACGAGTCAGGGAGGATAAGATAGAAAGACGGAAGAGATAAATAGGTCATACTTGATATAGATTGATGAGGGAAAGGAAGAGCAGGTGAAATACAGAGAGAGACAGGTAAGAAGAGAGTAAGATACAGGTTATAGATAGATAATTGAGACGAGTCAGGGAGGATAAGATAGAAAGACGGAAGAGAGAAATAGGTCATACTTGATATAGATTGATGAGGGAAAGTACAAGAGCAGGTGAAATACAGAGGGAGAGAGACAGGCAGGAAGAGAGTAAGATACAGGTTACAGATAGATAATTGAGACGAGTCAGGGAGGATAAGATAGAAAGACGGAAGAGATAAATAGGTCATACTTGATATAGATTGATGAGGAAAAGTACAAGAGCAGGTGAAATACAGAGAGAGACAGGCAGGAAGAGAGTAAGATACAGGTTATAGATAGATAATTGAGACGAGTCAGGGAGGATAAGATAGAAAGACGGAAGAGATAAATAGGTCATACTTGATATAGATTGATGAGGGAAAGTACAAGAGCAGGTGAAATACAGAGAGAGACAGGCAGGAAGAGAGTAAGGTACAGGTTATAGATAGATAATTGAGACGAGTCAGGGAGGATAAGATAGAAAGACGGAAGAGATAAATAGGTCATACTTGATATAGATTGATGAGGGAAAGGAAGAACAGGTGAAATACAGAGACAGACAGGTAAGAAGAGAGAAAGGCACAGGTTATAGATATAGGATTAAAGGTACAGGATCATATTTAGCTGAGACAAACAGAGACAACGGGGAAGAGAGAAATATATGGGTTATAGATAGATGGTTGAGACGAACAGGGAAGCAAGCAAGAAGAGAATAAGGCACAGGTTATAAATAAGTAGCTGAAGGAAACACTGAGGTAAGTAAAGACAAAGTAATGACAGGTTAGACGAAGAGAAAATACAGGTAAGAAGACAGGTAAGGTGAGTAAAGAACAAGATACAGGTTATAGATAGGAAGCTGAGGCAAACAGTGAGGCAAGCAAGGGTAAAACATAAGTCATATACAGGTAAACTTATAGAAAAAACAGACAGGTAGAGGAGAGACAGACATTAATACAGACGGGTGAAACAGATAAATAAGCAGCCAGGTATAGATATAGACACATCTGGCCCCATAAAAAAAGGTACCAGACTCCTTTTGAGCACTGAATCAAAAAATGAACAAGAACGAAAGATAGAGAAGAAGGACATTGGCGTATGTTAACTTTTAGACCGTTTTCAAATTACGTCATGTGTGTGGGTGTTATCTTATGGGGTTCCTTTACCAGATGCAGAAGATTAGGTAAGGCCTTTGTCCCGTATTAGGTGAGGGGCAGGCGGTGGAGGTGGTGACATATAGACTCACCTGAGGGGCACTCCAGCTTGGGATCCTCGTCACTGTTGTCCCTGCACTGTGGAATACCGTCACACACGTTATAGATGGCGATGCACTCCCCGCTGTGGCACTCGAACTGGAAGCGGGAACATTTACGGGCTGTGGAAGAAGGAGAGAGAGATAACGTAAGGCCCCATCCACAATATCGGGCAGTGGCCAACTATAGCATACACTGTTACCAAATCCCGTTCTATTACAGAGGTTTGAATGGTGGGTGGATGGCACAAGTGCTACGGCTAACATATGAGAGGAAGAGATAAGTATTAGAACTGTTTAGCAGAGCGGCGGGAAGGTAAGGACTCGCAGTATAGCCAACGCAAAAAAAGGTCTCGTAAATCAGGTCTCGCTTTAGCTGATGTTGAGGCTGTGAGGGAGGGAGAAGAGAAGCGATTGCCTGTCTGGTTATCACACTCTCTCTTCCTCTCCTTCTCAAGCTGTCTATCGCCTGAGGGCTGTGGTTGACTGGGAAGGGAAGGAAAGGAGTTGGTGGGCGAGTTAAGGTTCTCACGATCTCTTGAAAATATAGAGACACCAGCTTATTGTCTCCCATATTGACGCGAAGCTTGTGGTCGTAAATCATATGGAGAGAGAGAGAGAAAGAATGAGAAAAGAAAGAACTAAAGAAAGAAAGAAAGAAAGAAAGAAAGAAAGAAAGAAAAAGAGAAAGAAAGAAAGAAAAAGAAGGAAGGAAAGAAAAAAGAAAAAAAGAGAAAATATTAAAGAAAAAATGAAAGAAAGAAAGGAATAGATAAATAAAATAAATAAATAAAGAAAGAAAGGAAGAGAGAAATAAATAAATAAAGAAAAAAAGATGAAAGAAAGAAAGAAAGAAAGGAAGAAAGAAAGAAAAGAAGAGGGAAAGACGAAAAGAAGAAAAGAAACAAAGAAGGAATCAAAGAAAGAAAGGAAGAAAGAAACAAAGAAACAAAGAAACAAACCAACAAACAAACAAAAAATGAATGAATGAATGAATGAATGAAAGAAATCGAGAAAAGATGAATAGATAGAGAGAGATAAATAGAAAAATAGATAGATAACTAGATAGACAGGCAGTTAAATAGATAGACAGATAGCAAAACAGACAAATAGATAGAGAGAGAGAAAGAGATACTGGTTCATCGAGTTAACGTCTATGAATCAAAGGAACATAAAGAACCCACATTCGTCACGGCGAGCACAAAGGTGAATCAGGCAGTTGGGGTTCTGCTTGGCTAGTCTGCTCATTAATCATATCAAGATAATAACAGTCGCAGGTGAAATGGGACACAGTAGTAGTTTCGTGTCACCGGGGAACAAAAAGTATAGTCATGCTCTAAATCGTATCACAAAACGCGTCTTTGGCTTTATACTCTGTTCAAACTAACGAGGCAGACAAGCTCCTCCCCCTCCCTCCCGCATCGCCAATAAACGTATATCATTGGCCAGCCCACAAGCAAGCCACGCCCCTATTCCATCTCAGTCTGCGTGTGATTGGCGGATGATGGGAAAGGTCGAATTTCATTGGTGGATGCTGGGCTGTCAAGGGCGGAGCTAAGTTGCCAAATGAAAGTGGATAAAGTACAGTTAGAATATAAGAACAAAAGAACATAAGAAAGTAAGGAGTCCATAGGAGGTAAAAAGAGTCTTGTTATAGCTTGGTTCTTTCGTATATCTGAAGGAGGAGAAAAAAATGATAATCTAAATTGTACCACTTGCCAAATCTACGTGGATAAAGTAGTTAGGTTAGTTTAGTTAGGCTAGCAGCAGTGTCTTAGCCTAGTTATTTCGTTTCACTGAAGGAGAAAAAAAAATGATAATCTAAATTGTACTAAGGTGTTTTTTTCTTATAACTGGTAAAGCAAGTAATCGTGTAGCAGCCTATATTTTTTTGTATCACTGGAGAGGAAAAAAGTATAATAACCTAAACCGTACTATAGTGTGTTTTCCTCTGTCGTAAGTAGTTAGTCACAAGTCCTGCAAATCATCCAAAACTTTCTCTCCCAAACTCTATCAGCTTAGCCAGACCGAGAACGAAATTGACTTGCGCTGTTTTTATTTTCCTTGTGTGATTTCCTCGCTATTACGGGACGCAGGAGATGGACCAGATAGAACAGAAGAGAGAAAAAAAACTGCAAAAAGAACAGAGATAGAAGACGCGAAGCGGAGAGATGGAAAAAAGTTGCACTATTAAGAGAAGGAAAAGGAAGAGAAAGAAAAGTTGCAAAGAGAGGATAGAGTATATTGAAGAGGTAGAAAAAACAGTTACCAAAAGAGAAAGGATGCAGTAGATGGAACAGATAGAGAGAAGAAAGAAAAGAACAGTTGGAAAAAGAACCGCGAGAGAGAGAGAGAGAGAGAGAGAGAGAGATGTAGATCCTGGTTGTTGTTGTTGTTGTTTATGATGGTGGTGGTGATGGTGGTGGTGGTGATAATGATAGTGGTCGTGGTGGTAAAAGTGGTGATTGTGGTGGTGGTGGTGGTGGATATGAGAATGGTGATGGTGGAGGAGGTGGAAGAGGTGGAGGAGGTGGAGGAGGTGGTGGTGGAGGAAGAGGAGAAAGTCAACGTGTGTCCCTCCTCCCCCTCCTCCTCCTCCTCCTCCTCCTCTTCCTCCTCCTCCTCAGAGCTGCGTATAATAGCAAGTTACTAATAAAAGCAAACGAACCATTAAATGAAGCTTTCGAACCGTACCCAAGTTTCTCTCTCTCTCTCTCTCTCTCTCTCTCTCTCTCTCTCTCTCTCTCTCTCTCTCCATTGCTTATCCTCGTTCTTCACTGCTTTCTTTCTTTCTTTCTTTTTTCTTTCTTTCTTTCTTTATTTCTCTCTCTCATTGCTTTTTCTTTTTTTTTCTTTCTTTCTTCCTTTTATTTCTTCATTCTTTCTTTTCGTTACTTATTCTTTCTTTCCTGCTTTCTTTCTTTCTTTCTTTCTTTCTTTCCATGGGTGTTTTCTCTCTCTCTCTCTCTCTCTCTCTCTCTCTCTCTCTCTCTCTCTCTCTCTCTCTCTCTCTCTCTCTCTCTCTCTCTCCGTACTCACCCTGGTTCTACAGTTATAAGCTCTTAACACCATTTTTCAGCCCATCTTATATAATTATTTGAGGAGGAAGACCGTTACGCTTGACGCTCGTTCTCTGTTCTCTTTCATCTTCGTTTTTTTGTGCTATTTAATGATTTTTCGGCTGTCTTTTTCCTTCTTTCGTTTTCTTTTTTTCTACTTTTCTTCTTTGTCTTTTTTTTTTCGTTCTGCTTCTCGTTCGTTCTTTGTGGTTTCTTTTCTCTTCATTAATATTTTTGTCCTTTATTTCTTTCGTCTTTGTCTTTCTTTCATTCTCTCTTTTTTTCTACTCTGTTTTCTTGCTTGCTTTGTGTTTCTTTTTTTCAATGTTTTCTTATCTTTTTTAATTTTTCATTTGTTTTTTTACTTTTTTGTGGTTTTTTTCTTTTTTTGTTACTCTTTTAATGTTTTCTACAGTTTATATTTTTCTTTCGTTCTCTCTTTTTCCTATTTTCCCGTGTTTTCTTACTTTCTTTCAATCTATCTATCTATTTGTTTATCTATCTAACTACCTATCTATCTGTCTGTATACTTATCTATCTATGGTATATATTTTTATCTTTTTCTCTCTTTCTTTCTTTTCTTCTTCATTCATTCATTCTTTCGTTCTCTCTCTCTCTCTCTCTCTCTCTCTCTCTCTCTCTCTCTCTCTCTCTCTCTCTACTTCTCTACTCCTCTCTCTCAATCCCTCTCTCCCTCTACCCCTCTCTCTCCTTCTCTCTGATTACTTCCTGTTGTCGTGTTAAAATCTCAACAGCAATCAAGAGTTACGTAACAATCTACTACCAGGTGAGGGGGCGACATTGTGCTCAGGTAATTACAGAAGGGAAAGGAAGAGGTAGAGGAGGAGGAGGAATAGGAGGAGGAGGAGGAGGAGGAAAATTATGCAATACGTGTTCACAAAAGACAAACATTTCGTCATAATCTCTTTATCGAACACAATGGCAATGGTTTACCTTCACTACGGGGGCTGGGAATTATTGTTATGATGAAGAGGGAAGAGGCTCGCTAACCCATTATCAGAACTACTTGCATAAGCGGCCTGTCTGTTGCCACATTCTCAGTAATAAATATATCATCAAAACTTGCATAAACAGCTAAATCCTTCTGGCTTTCTTACTATTCTATTTTATTTAACATTATCAAAACTTGCATAAACAGACAATTTCTTCGTTTTTCTTTTCATTCCTTATTATTTTTCTCCTTTCACAGATTATATTATCAAAACTCCTTGCTTAAACTGACTGTCTATTGCAACTTTCTCGCTAACATCATCATCAAAACTTCTCGCGTAAAGAGTTTGTCTATTCTTACTCTCTTTTCGTGTCCCTGTTGCTATGTTTCTCTCTCTCTCTCTCTCTCTCTCTCTCTCTCTCTCTCTCTCTCTCTCTCTCTCTCTCTCTCTCTCTCTCTCTCTCTCTCTCTCTCTCTCTCTCTCTCACAGACATATTATCAAACTACTTGCCTAAACAGCTTGTCTATTTTTACTTTCTCACTAACATCATTATCAAAATTTCTCGTATAAAGAGTTTGTCTAATCTTACTTTGTTTTCGTTTCCCTGTTGATATTTTTCGTCTCTCTCTCACAGACATATTATCAAAACTACTTGCCTAAACAGCTTCTCTATTTTCACTTTCTCACTAATATAATTATCAAAACTTCTCGCAGTTTATTCTTAATTTCTTTTCGTTTCCTTGTTGCTATGTTTTGTCTCTTTCTCACAGACATACTATCAAAACTACTTGCCTAAACAGCTTGTATATTTTCACTTTCTCACTAATATAATTATCATAACTTCTTGCATAAACAGCAAATTTCTACCACTTTCTTCTCGTTTGCCTATCACGATATTTCCACTTTTTAGGTAACGTTATCCAATCTTCTTGCATAATCAGTGTCTATTTTTACTTTTTCACTAACATATTATCAAATCTTACATAAGCAACTCGACTCTTCTAACTTGCTTTTCGTTTCTCGATCACTGTTTTTCTTCTCCTACTAACATATCAAAACCTGCATAACAACCTTTCTCTTACTGTCTATTTGTTTCTCTATCATTCTCTCTTCAGTTTCTTTCTAATACAGTATAAAGAGTTCTTGCATAATGGCCACAATGTCTCCAATTACTTTCTCTTCGTTTCCCTATCACTATTTTTTTTCTCTGTCGCTAACATATCATTAAACCTCTTTGCCTAAACAGCCTGTCTATTCCTATACTTTCTTTTATTACTATTTTTTTCGCTCTCACTAACACAACAAACCTCTTGCACGAAGCCTGTCTCTTCCTTTACTTTCTTTTTTATTTGCCTATCATATTTTTGTTCGTCTATCGTGCAGTAAAAAAACAAGCTTGATCAATATCTTATTAACACTACTTGGATAAATAGCCTTTTGTCTTCATACATTCCTTTAATTTTGCTGTCATCATTTATTTTCCGATCATGATTTTTCTTTTCTCGTATATCAAGAAAGAAGTTCAAGGATTGCCTGTTTTATCTACTCTCCTTTTGTTTAACTGTTATGATTTCACTGTCACATAACATCAATAGGAAGAAGGTCATTGTTCCTCATAGTTGACAAGCAGGCGTGAGGGAGAGTTCAAGGAAGACAATTTCACGTAATCAGTAATTGTTATCGAAGCCAGCAAAGATAATTATTCTTCTATATTCATGTAACCTTCGCTCTTCCAGGAATCTTTGTGTCGTATTATAAGACATTTCGCCGCCCAAGAACACATATTTGACAAGGCTTTCGTAGCAGTTGTGAGCATTTCCAGGAGTAGTTTTATGACCCTGGTAGTAATCTGACTCTTCTTCTGTACCGTGAACCTTAAGAAACACTCATTAGAAACCGACTGGCCCCCCTTTGACCTTTAGAAATAGCTGATGTGAGAAGCGAAAGTATCTTGTAATACCGACCTTTGTGTCACAGCGGGTAAGATAATATATGCGTCATTGTTTAGTCTGGCATACGAATGGGACGGGGGCGTTCGATATCCTGGGAGCGGTACTTTTAAATATGGCTTCCAGGGGTGAGAGGCTTTAATTTTACGAAAACAAACCTCACCACACGGCAATTTTGGCTATCCCGGCCACGCTGAGCGAAAAAACCGTATTTGTCAGATTTTAAATATATTCGTCAAAAAATACCCTTAGTCGCTCCTCTTAATTAAGGCGCAACATTTCCTTATAATTCCAACCTTGATCATTCCGTTGCTTTACCTTAATGAGCGGCAAGGAAGCGTAAACAGCAGTATCACACGGAACTCGGTGCTTATATAGACTAAGAAAGAAATTGTAGTAGTTTTGATTAACCGTGTACCAGCGACGGGCCAAATTTGTGGCTTTACCGTGTACCAGCGACGGGCCAAATTTGTGGCTTTACCGTGTACCAGCGACGGGCCAAATTTGTGGCTTTACCGTGTACCAGCGACGGGCCAAATTTGTGGCTTTACCGTGTACCAGCGACGGCCAAATTTGTGGCTTTACCGTGTACCAGCGACGGGCCAATTTTTTTCCATGATATAAATCCCCAAAAATAGACGATGCATAAACTGATCACAAATGCGTTGATATATATTATGAAATGGTTTACGTGAGTGATGATTTCTTCTCATTATTCTCACTTAGAGGGACCTTTAAGAAACATGATCCCTGGGTTAAGGTTGGTGTAACATTTCCTCACTAACTCAGCCTTCACCTTTCCGTTGTATTGCTTTCATCAGCGGCGAGAAACGGTAAGCAGCAGTGATATAAGGAACTCAGCACTTGATATAGGAGGAGTTTGGGGCGTACGCTGTAGCTGCGCATGGCCGTGGTGCACATTTCCGACACATTGGTCCTTCGATCTAGACTGAAAAAAGAAATACAAAAGACTGAAGGGAAAAGGTTTGGTTCGAAGTGTTTGCTGCTGTCACCTTACACAATAATTACATGGGACTCAGCACTTAATATCCTCAAGGAAAGAACTGCAAAAGACCAAAGGCAACGTTTAACTCGAAATGCTTCTCTCGTCATCACTCTTACACGGGTCTTAGTAAGGGTCATATTCTTAAACACACATTTGACAAGGTTTTCGTTGGAGTTGTGTGCGGACATTTCCATGGGTGGGTAGTCTTATGACCCTGATGGTGGTAATTTGACGAAGCCTCTGTACCATGAACGTAAGAAAGCCTTTATGAGAACGCGATTAACCTCTTTGTAGGCCTTTGGAAATAGGTGATGTAAGAGTAGTAAGCTTCTGAGAATACCAAGTCAGCGCTTAATAAAGAGTAGGAAAGTTATAGAGAGCTCTGAAGGGAAATGTTTTGAGTCGAAGTGCTTTCTCTTATTAGCTGATGCAACAGTCTCACAATCCCCGGGTCACAACACTCTGTAAGCACCAGGAAAGAACTGTAAGAGGATGTAGGGAAACTTGTACACGTATTTGGTCACATCAGGGTCTGCATGAGTGTTACACTGACCTCGGCACTTCATATACGTACGCTGGGAAAGAAAGTAAAATAATGCAAGAGACTGAATGGAGGTGTTTTATTCGATATATTTTCCAAGTGTTTCTGTATTCTTTCGGCGCAGCAACGTCTAGTGGGTCTTTTTGTACATATTTTTCTTTTATTTCTTTTATTTCTTTGATTTTATTCCTTATTTGCCCTTGAGTTGCCTCCCTTGCTGCAAAAAAAATATAAATAAATCAGCATATGTAACAGCTACCCCGGTTGCGACACTCAATTAATACTAGGAAGGAAATGAAGGTGACTGAAATAGACAGTTAATTAACAGAATGAAGGGATACGTTAAAAGCGCCTGACCTGTTCTAGATATCTACAACTTTTTTTCCCAGAGTGTTAATCAGCAAAGAGTACAGGATGTGATTGACGCTATTTTTTCGTTGCTGTTTCCTTTTTTTTTCCCCTTGAGCTGCTTCCTCTGCTGTAAAAAAAAAATAAGGATGTGGGTCTTGAGTCTAGATCAAAGAAAAGCAGTTCACTTGTAAGAGAAAACTAGTAAAAAACAAGATACTTCTGTTTTCTTTTGTTTTCCTCCGTGCTAAAGAAAGAAGTCTCAGCGTTTAATAGCCTAAATAATCAAACAGAAATAAAAATAAAAAAACAAAATAAACAGATATCCAGGAAACTTTGATACTCCACAAACATCCTTCTTTTCTCCTTCAATAAATACTACAAGAAGCGAATGACGGTCCAAAAG
>NW_026110684.1:267500-270000 GCF_024679095.1 Eriocheir sinensis
TATTCTCGGCTGATCTCCACCACTCCTGAAGGTTGTGGCAAGTGCTGTGATCAAGCATCTTTACTGGCTGGACCATCAATTCGCTGTGATAAGAAAGAGTTAACAAAAAGTAAAAACGTTTGACGCTCAATTCGCTGTGATAAGAAAGAGTTAACAAAAAGTAAAAACGTTTGACGCTTTCCTTAACCTCACTCATGGAAAAGTTTAATGTTTACTTCTATTCTCGGCTGATCTCCACCACTCCTGAAGGTTGTGGCAAGTGCAGCGATCAGGCATCTTTCTCGGCTTTCTCTCGGTTTTGCCTTGGTAACACTGGCGAAAACTGGGCCCGGCCGAGGCTGATGGATTTCAAAAACATAATGACGATCTTGAATTTTCTTTCCTCGGTCAGTGTTCTAATTTTTTACACGACCTTAAGGCCTAACTAGAATGATTAAGCTTTTTAACGTGTTGCAGTGTTTGATGTACCTGGGCTGATGGATCTCAAAGACATATATAATGATGATCTTGAATTTTCTTTCCTCGGTCAGTGTTCTAATTTTTTACACGACCTTAAGGCCTAACTAGAATAATTAAGCTTTTAAACGTGTTGCAGTGTTTGATGTACCTGGGCTTTGTTTCCTCGTCCACTGTTCTCATTTTAGACAATTTCGAAACCTAACACAAATGGAACTTTTGCGGACTTCTTGCAGTTTCCTGAAGACAAATGGGAGTGTTTAACTTTCCGGGTGTATTCTAGCAAGATCTCGTGTCATTGTGTGTGTGTGTGTGTGTGTGTGTGTGTGTGTGTGTGTGTGTGTGTGTGTGTGTGTATTTCGTTCGGCCTGTAGCGACGGTAGGCTTTCTTGATTGGCTCTACTGATCGGCCCCAGCCCGTAATGACGCAGACAATTGTTTATAGAAGCGCCATTTTGCTTGGCTTATGCTGTACTTCGGAACTCATCTTTACTCCTCATGAAAGAGTTCGGTTCGAATCCGGGTTGATGGGTGGTCTTGAGGACAGCATGTGGGTAGTTTTCAGGGGCTATTACACTGGGCAAATTTTCCGTGGATCTTCAGTCAAACCACGATTTCCGCTGGCGTGGTTCTCATATTTCCGTGGTTTTCTGACGTGTCCACGATCTTCCAAAGCTACGGTAGATTTCCCCAAAGAACGACGGTATTACGCACCATCATCATCATCATCAGCAATAACAAGAAACAAATGAGAACCACGCCAGCGGAAATCATGGTTTGACTGAAGATCCACGGAAAATTTGCCCAGTGTAATAACCCGTTTAGACCACTCGGCGATGACTGGAAATTGTCAACGCAGACTAGAGAGAGAGAGAGGGAGAAATATCATCACACACACACACACACACACACACACACACACACACACACACACACACACACACCTGCATCTGCACACCTCACCTACCCTCACCTTTCCGTCCTCCCTCACCTAACCCAGTAACCCGCAACTAGACCGTGACGAATGCCCGCCCTCTCTCCCTCCTCTCCATCCTCTCCCTCCCTCTTCCCTCCTCTCCTTCCTCTCCCTCCCTCTTCTTCCTGTTAACCTTTCCCCCTCTTTCCTCTCCCTACCTCTTCTCCCTCCCTCCCTTCCCTCCCTCATTCCCCTTCACCTTGCCTCACTTTCCTCCTCTTTGTTTCCGTTTTTTCTCCTCTCTTCTCCTCTCTCCTCTCCCTCCCTCCATCTTCTTCCTGCTTGCCTTCTTCTCCCTCTTTACCATCATTCACCTTGCCTCTGTTTCCTCCTCATCTCAGTTTCCCTCCCTTTGGTTCTTGCTAACTTCCTCTTGTCTTTTTTTTTCTTTCCTTCTCTTCCTTCTTTTGTTTTCTTTGTCTTGTTGCTTTCTTACCTGGTTTCCCTTACTCCTCTTCTTCCCTTCCCTTTCTTTATTTCCTTTTATTATTTCTTGTTTGTCTCCTCTCTTGACCTCGTTTCTTTCTTCTCTCTCCTCCTTCCCTTTAATCTTCTCTTTCTTCCCAAATTCTCCTCCATCTTTCTTTACTTTCCCTCTTTCCTCCTCCTTCTACTTCCCTTCTTCCTTCTTCCCCTCTACTTCCCTTCCTTTGCTTTCCCCACGTTCTGTTTCCTTCACTCCCTACCATCCTTCGCTAACCTTTTCTTCCCTTCTGCTTCTTCCTTCCTTTCCTTCCCTCTTCTTCTTTCCCTCTCTCCCCCTCCTTCCCTTCCTCATCCATAAAAGAGAGGAGGAGTCTGACACAAGTATATTCGGTAATCTTCCTCCTCCTTCCCTCCCTTCCGTCCTCCCTCCTTCCTTCCTCCCGCCCTCCCTTCCTTCCTACGCTCTTACATTTTCTCTCTCTCTCTCTCTCTCTCTCTCTCTCTCTCTCTCTCTCTCTCTCTCTCTCTCTCTCTCTCTCTCTCACAGAACAAAGGTATCGGTAGCATTAATTTTCTTTTTCTTTTTTTTCCTTTTTTTTTGTTTATTTCCCTCTCCTCATTCTCTCTCTTACCCTTTTTCTC
>NW_026110684.1:272500-327500 GCF_024679095.1 Eriocheir sinensis
TGAGTCAGCCAGTTGGTCAGTCAGTCAGTCAGTCTAGTCAATCGTTACTCAGGCATTTCGTCAGTTTTTTTAATCAGTATGTTAGTCAGTCAGTTAGTTAGTCAATGGGTCAGTCAGCAATCTAGTCAGTCAGTCAATCGCTCAGTCAGTGTGTCAGTAATTTAGTTCGTTCATCTGTTGGTAAGGTATTCAGTCAGTCAGTCAGTTAGTCAGTTAATTCTCGAGTTAGTAAGTCAGTCAGTAAGTTGGTTCATAAGTTAGAAAGTCAGACAGCCAATCAGTAATTCAGTCAACTACTCAGTCAGTCAGTAAAGAGTTGGTGGTCGTTTTTTCCTAAAGGTGAGTGTGGGACGATGGGTACACACACACACACACTCACACACACACACACACACACACACGCTAGGTACACATGGGCTCGTGTGTTCCGCCTCGTCAAGTGAAAACTCCCCAGGAAGAGAAATGTACACAAAGCGATCATCCTAGTGCTTCCTTCCTTCCTTCCTCCTTTCTTCCTTCTTTCCTTCCTTGCTTCCTTCTTGCCTTATGTTGCGCCGACTAAACGAAACTTTCCAACTTTTTCCTTGCCTCCCTTCCTTCCTTCCTTTCTTTCTTGCTTTCTTCCTTCCTTTCTTCCTTCCTTCCCTGCTTCCTTCCTCTCTCCTTCTATCCATCCTTCCTTTCTTCTCTTACTCTTGATAATTCGTTCTTCCTCTCCTTCCTTTCTTCCCTTCTTTTTTCCTTCCTTCCTTCCTCCCTTTCCCTCCTTCCTTTCCTTTCCTTCTTTCGTCTCTCCTTTCTCCTCCTTACTTTCACTCCTTTCTTTCTCCAAATATCTATCCTGTTTCTCCCTTTCTCCTGTCTCTCCTTTCTCCTCTCAGCATCTCTCCAAAGTCCTGACCTCTCTCTCTCCCTCTTTCTCCCTCTCTCTCCCTCTCCCTTTCTCCTTTCCTCGTGGTCACATTTTGGTCACCAGCGAAAGTGCATCTGCGTCTGTCTGTCTCCTCACAAGAATACCTAAGTGGTACCTCCTCCTCCTCCTCCTCCTCCTCCTCCTCCTCCTCCTCCTCCTCTACCTCGAATGACCAATTGGCTTCACCTGTCCTTTCTCCTACCTACCTGTGATTTGAGGTCTGTTTTCTTACCCTATTTTCTTTATTTGTTTTGAACCCTTTTTCCTCTTTTTTTTGTCATTTTTTCCTTAGTGTTTTTTTTTGTCTTGTTTTCTAATTCTTTTTTTTTTGTAGTTTTCTTTTTCACTTTTCATTTGCTTTACTTACTTAGGTGTTTTTTTTATCTTGTGTTTCCCTGTTTTTCTCTTTCTTTTTTTCCCTTTGTAGTTTTCCTTTATTTTCCTTCTATTTATTTATTTTTTGCTTCTATTCTCTTTTTCCTGTTTTTTTTTACTTTTTGTCTCAACCCTCTTCTTTTTTTCGTTCTCTTCTTCATCGTCATTATCATCATTTTTCCCCTTCTCCTTTCTCCTCATTCTTATTTTCTCGTTTCTTTCCTTCCCTCCTTTCTTTTTCTCTCATCTTTCCTCCTTTTCTTCTTCTTTACTTTTTTTTATCTTAAGGTATCTATATACATTCTCTCTCTCTCTCTCTCTCTCTCTCTCTCTCTCTCTCTCTCTCTCTCTCTCTCTCTCTCTCTCTCTCTCTCTCTCTCTCTCTCTCTCTCTCTCTCTCTCTCTCTCTCTATCCTCCTCCTCCTCCTCCTCCTCTTCCTCCTCCTCCTCTTCCTCCTCCTCCTCCTCCTCCTCCTCCTCCTCCTCCTCCCACGGTCACGCCTAGAGGCACTCACCGTGTATGATGGGCGAAGCATCCCACGCACACACACACATACACACACACACACAGGAAGGGGAACACTTAAGATCACACCCATCACCACCACCGACTTCATCACCATCATCATCACCATTATCATCACCATCATCATCATCACCATCACCACCATCATCTTCATCACCACCATCACCACTATCTTCATCACCGTCACCATCTTCATCTTCATCACCATCATCATCACCATCACAACCACCACCACCATCTTCGTCACCACCATCACCACCATCTTCATCACCGTCACCATCTTCATCTTCATCACCATCTCCACCATCATCTTCATCACCACCATCACCTCAGACTTCAACATCATCACCACTACTACTACTACTACTACTACTACTACTATTACTACTTTTCCTACAAGTTTTAACATGCCCCTAACACTCCCTCTTCCTTTGTTAATCTCTCTCTCTCTCTCTCTCTCTCTCTCTCTCTCTCTCTCTCTCTCTCTCTCTCTCACTCTCTGGACCGCCTGAGAGAGAGAGAGAAGAGAGAGAGAGAGCGTTGATTGTTAAAAGTATATGAAAGTATTGTGTGTGTGTGTGTGTGTGTGTGTGTGTGTGTGTGTGTGTGTACTCACCTCACGCTTTTCTTCTTCCTGTTTCATTCTCATCCTCTCTCTCTCTCTCTCTCTCTCTCTCTCTCTCTCTCTCTCTCTCTCTCTCTCTCTCTCTCTCTCTCTCTCTCTCTCTCTCTCTCTCTCTCTCTCTCTCTCCGTGATAGTGAGTCTCTGAAGGCTCTCTCTCTCTCTCTCTCTCTCTCTCTCTCGTCTCTCTCTCTCTCCTCTCTCTCTCTGTCTCTCTCTCTCTCTCTCTCTCTCTCTCTCTCTCTCTCTCTCTCTCTCTCTCTCTCTCTCTCTCTCTCTCTCTCTCTCTCTCTCTGCCCGTCTTTCAGCCAGACTAAATTATCTCTTCTATATTTTCTTTAATTTTCTCTCCCTTCTTCTCATTCTCTCCTCCTCCTCCTACTACTCCTCCTCCTACTCCACCTCCAACTTCTTCTTCTCCACCAAACAGGTTTCCAGTACACATTCAAGGCAAGATTTATTTTTCTCTCTCTCTCTCTCTCTCTCTCTCTCTCTCTCTCTCTCTCTCTCTCTCTCTCTCTCTCAACGTGGTAATTGTGGCTAGCATTATTGAAGTCATAAAAGAGAGAGAGAGAGAGAGAGAGAGAGAGAGAGAGAGAGAGAGTTTACAAGGATGAGTCACCTTGGAGATAACTGGGTAAATGGAAGAATGTGGAGGAGGAGGAATACATAGGAATACATAGGAAGAACAGACACCAGAAGACCTATCGGTCTATGACGAGGGTGTCTGTTTACTACCGCTACTACTAGTAATCTACGTGTGGTAGGACAGGACAGAATAGATGAAGGCTCCTCCCCACCCACCTCTCCCTCCGGCAACGTGCCGGCAGGAAATAGTTAGAAGAGAACACCATGTACCTTTAAGGAAGAAAGGGACATGGAAATTTTACAGTAAAGAGAGAAATAAGAGGAAATTACTACCCTTGACTTACACTACTGGTAACCTAAGCTGTGGGGGAAAATGACTTCATTACATAAGAACATAGAAATACAGGGAGGCTGGAAGAGGCCGAGTGGCCCACACAGGGCAGCCCCAGAATCCCCCCTAATACTCACGATGGGTGAGGTGTAGTTTCAGGGGCACAGGTGGAGGCTTGATCCTCGTTTTACCGGCAGTACTAGGCACGGCACCAGTAACCTGTCACCTTACTGCACCCACACCTCACTCCACCTGTCATGCGGACATTAACTGTTGTTGAGGAGGAGGAGGAGGAGGAAAGTGGAGTGGTAGGTGAGGTAGGTAAGGAAGGTGGAGGAGAGGATCTAGGTAGTGTGGTGGAAGAGGGAAGGGTGGAATAGGAAGTGGAAGAGAAAGAAGTGGAGGAGGATAAAGCGGAGATGGAATAGAGGAGGAAATGGTGGAAGGAAAAAGTGGAGACGAAAATAACGGTGGAGGAAGAAATGGAGAAGGGAAGAAGTGGAGAAAAGGAGGAAATGGTGGAGAAAGAAATAGTTCCCTTCCTTTCCTTCCCTCCCCTCCTTCCCCTTCCTCTCTTCCCTTCCCTTCCTTTCCTTCCCTCTTCTCTCCCCCTCCCTTTCTTCCCTTCCCTTCCTTTCCTTCCCTCCTTTTCCTTCCCCTTCTTCTCTTCCCTTTCCTTCTCTTCCCTTCCTTTCCTTCCCTCCTTCCCCTTCCTCTCCCTCCCCCTTTCTTCCCTTCCCTTCCTCTCCTTCTTTCCTTCCCTTCTTCCCCTTCCTTTCTTCCCTTCCCTTCCTTTCCTCCTTCCTCTTCCTCTCTTCCCTTCCTTTCTTCTCTTCCCTTCCTTTCCTTCCCTCCCTTTCTCCTCTTCCCTTCCTTTCTTTGCCCCCACTTTAAAAACTACTTCTCTCCCTTTCCCTTCCTCCCTCCTTCCCTTCTCCCTTCCTCTCCCTTCCCTACCCACCTGCTACCCATGCCCTCTTCTTGTCTCTTTAAACTTCTCTTACTGCTCACCTCCTCCTCCTCCTCCTCCTCCTCCTCCTCCTCCTCCTACCTACCTGCCTACTTTCCTACCTACCTACATGTGTTACCTCCTTCCTTACTTCGCCGAGGAGGAAAGGAGAGAAGGAAGGATGGGAGGAAGGAGAGAGAAGGCAAGCCTGTGTGTGTGTGTGTGTGTGTGTGTGTGTGTGTGTGTGTGTGTGTGGTGTTGTCACATTGTATTTTCCTCCCCTTCCTCCTTCCCCCTCCCTCCTTCCCTCCCTCCCTCCCTCCCTTCTTCCCTCCCTCCCTCCTTGTAACCCTTCACCCATTGTCTGTTATTACTTAATAGAGGAGAAACTTTTGCTGAGGTACGTGTGTGCGTGCGTACGTGCGTGAGCGAGTGAGTGAGTAAGTGTGTGATTGAGTGCATGAGTGTGCCTATATGAGTGATTGAGTGTGTTAGTGATTGAGTGCATGATTGAGTTAGTCGATCAGTGAGTGTAATTGAGTGAGTGAGTGAGTGAGTTAGTGAGTTGAGTGAGTGAGTGAGTGAGTGAGTAAGTTGACCAAGAGGTTGAAATGTGAAGGAATTTAAGAGTTTCTCAGAATGCATTAAGGAAACAAGATAATAGGTGTGTGTGTGTGTGTGTGTGTGTGTGTGTATGTGTGTGTGTGCATTAGCGAAATCATGTAATAGGACGAAGTGGAAGGCGAAAAAAAAAGTAATTGTAAAGAAAGAAAAAGAAACAGGAAAAAGGAAGGAGGAAGGGAAGAGGAGGAAAGAGGGAAAGGAGGGGAAAAGGAGGAAAGTAAAGAAGGAAAGAAACAAATTAGGAGGCAAGGCACGTAGTGGAGTGTGCAAAAGTTAGAGAGAGAGAGAGAGAGAGAGAGAGAAAACACCTATGGAAAGAAAGAAAGGAAGAAAGCAGGAAAAAAAGGAATGAAGAAATAAAAGAAAAAAAAAGAAAAAAAGGAGGAACGAAAGAAAAAAGAAAAATCAATGAGAGAGAAAGGAAGAAAGAAAGAAAGAAAGAAAAGGAGAAAGAAAGAAAGAAAGCAGTGAAGAAAGACGATAAGCAATGGAAAGAAGCAATGAGAGAGAGAGAGAGAGAGAGAGAGAGAGAGAGAGCATCAAATATAGAAACCAGCAGAAGAATTGATGAGGAAGATTAGGAGGAAGAGGAGGAGGAGAAGGAGAAGAGGAGGAGGAGGAGGAAGAAGAAGTGGAAGAAGGCAGAGGTCGTATAAGATTACAATGTTAAAGTGAAGTTGAAGTGAAGTTGTGGAGATAAAGAGGAGGAGGAGGAGGAGGACGAGGAAGAGGAGGAGGAGGAGGAGGAGGAGGAGGAGAAAAATGAAGATGAAAAGATGAAGAGAGGAAGAGAAATAAGAAGAAAGGTAGTAGTAGCAGTAATAGTAGCAGTAGTAGTAGTAGTAGTAGTAGTGGTGATGGTAGTGGTGACGGAGGGAGAGGAGAAAAAGAATAGTGGTAGTGGTAGTGGTGGTGGTGATGGTGATGGTGGTGGTGGTGGTGGTGGTGGTGGTGGTGGTGGTGGTGGTGATGACAGGTTTGAAATAATGGTAGATAAGAAAAATGAACGGTGGTGGTGGTGGTGGTGGTGGTTGGAAGGAAGAAGAATGATAATAGTTGAAAGTGGTTTAGCTAGTAGCGATAGTGGTAGTGGTGGTGGTGGTGGTGGTAGCGGTGTTGGGGATAGTTGTTAGTGATGATTGTGGTAGTGGTGGTGGTGGTGGTAGTGGTTGGGTATCAGTGGGGTATGATATTGGTGGTGGTGGTGGTGGTGGTGGTGGTGGTAGTGGTAGCGGTGTTGGGTATAGTTGTTATTGATGATTGTGGTAGTGGTGGTGGTAGTGGTTGGGTATCAGTGGGGTATGATATTGGTGATGGTGGTGGTGGTGGTGGTGGTGGTGGTGGTGGTGGTGTTAAATTTCGCAAAAAGGCGTAACATTGCACAACGCACAAACGAAGTAATTAACAGAAAGTAAAAACTCGTAAGAGAGAGAGAGAGAGAGAGAGAGAGAGATCAGATAGTCAAGGTATTGCACACACACACACACACACACACACACACACACACACACACACACACACACACACACACACACACGAGGTCTCCATAACGGTTTAAATAGAACGATAATTAGAAGAAAAGACGAAGCGGATGAAAAGAAAGATCAGGAGATAGAAGAAGAGGAGGAGGAGGAGAAGGAGGAGGAGAGGAGAAGGAAGGAGAGATAGGAAAACAAAAAAAGATAATTGAGAAAGAAGGAGATAACCAAGAGAAGAAAAGAAAATATAGGAAGGAAATATAAAGAAGATGGGAAGGAGGAGGAGGAGGAAGGAGGGAGAGAAGGAAGA
The DNA here is from genome assembly GCF_024679095.1 of Eriocheir sinensis. Classification (NCBI taxonomy): domain Eukaryota; kingdom Metazoa; phylum Arthropoda; class Malacostraca; order Decapoda; family Varunidae; genus Eriocheir; species Eriocheir sinensis. The sequence continues at coordinate 279,217 of NW_026110684.1, forward strand.
AGAGATAGAGGGAAAAATAATAATGAGATAAAGAGGAGAAACGGAGAAGCAAGAAGAAAAGGGAGAGAAAGAAGTGGAAAAAGAGGGCATCGTAAAGGAAGAAGGGGAGGAGGGGGGAAACTTGTAGAGGAGAAGAAGAAGGAAAGAAGAGGGTAGGAGAAGGAAGGAGAACAATTTCGGTGATGGTGGTGATGATGGTGATGGCAATGATAGTGACGTTGGTGATGGTGGTGATGATGATAGTGAAAGTGATGGTGATGATGAAGATAATGGTGAAGATTGTGATGATAGTGAAAATAATAATGGTGATAATGATGATGGTGGTGATGGTGAAGGAAGGGAATGTATAAACGTGATGTTGATGGTGATGGTGGTGATAGCAGTGGAGGAGGAGGTTGGTGATGATGGTGGTGGTGGTGGTGATGATGATGGTGATGATGGTGACGAAGGTGGTAATTACGAAAGGGAAGTGTCATTACACGTCGGAAGAGAAAGTTCGAAGCTGATGATGACGATGATGACGGCAACAACAACAACAACAACAACAACAACAACAACAACAGAAACGTCACAATCGAGTTATTTTCTTTCTTACATTTTTTTTCTTTATTGTATTTTTTGTTCTTTTTCTTTTTTTGTTTTGGTTTTCTTTCTTCCTGTTTTATTTTCTTCTTCTCGTTCTTTTCGTTCTTGTCTTTGTTCTTCTTCTTCTTCCTCATCTTCTTCCTCATCTTCTTCTTCTTCTTCTTCTTCTTCTTCTTCTTCTTCTTCTTCTTCTTCTTCTTCTTCTTCTTCTTCTTCTTCTTCTTCTTCTTCTTCTTCTTCTTCTTCTTCTTCTTCTTCTTCTTCTTCTTCTTCTTCTTCTTCTTCTTCTTCTTCTTCTTCTTCTTCTTATTATTATTATTATTATTATTATTATTATTATTATTATTATTATTATTATTATTATTATTATTATTATTATTATTATTACGTCATCGTCTTCTTCTTTCTCTTCCATCCATCTCCTCCTCCTCCTCCTCCTCCTCCTTTTCCCGGATACTGAGTCAATCTTTTTCACTTCCTTCCTTTATTTCTTGATCTTAACTTCTTGCAATATGGACCCCCAAAAACATGACCTTCCGGCGTGTTGGTCAAGGTCTGTTAGGGGTCACGGGGTCAGGTCAGGAGGAGGAGGAGGAAAGGTCAGAAGGAGGGAGGGAAGGAGAGGAAGAAGGAAGGAATGAGAGGAAGATAAGAATGGAGGAAAAAATAATAGTTCAGAGGAAAAGAAAAGAAGAGAGAGAGAGAGAGAGAGAGAGAGAGACCTCGTTATACATTTACCTCCATGTTTAGGCAAATGAGACTGATGGAGGAGGAGGAGGAGGAGGTGGAAAAAAAGGAGGAGGAAGAGGAGGAGATGATAATTTTGGAAAAGGAGGAGGAAAAGGAAAAACAGAGAAGAGAAGGAACAAAGGAAATAGATTTGCATGAGAAAAAAAAAGAAAATGATGGAGAATGCAAGATAATACATGTGGAAGAAGAAGAGAAGAAAGAAAGAAGGAGAAGAGGAGATGAGAATGGAGATTAGGAAGGAGGAGATAGAAGAGATGAAGAAAGAAAGAAATGGAGGAGAGGAGGAGATAAAGAATGGGAGAGAGAGGAGGAGAGGAAGAGAGAAGGAAAAGAGGAGGAGGAAGTTAAGAGAAAAGAGAGAGAGAGAGAGAGAGAGAGAGAGAGAGAGAGAGAGAGAGAGAGAGAGAAAATAAAAAAATGTAACAAATTCAAAATGTTAGTTAAGACCTTTCACTTTTCTTTTTCTCCTACTTATATTTTTTTTCCTCGACTATTTTTTTTTCATTTATCACAATTTCTACTTTTCCTCATCTCATTTTCTCTACTCATTTCCTTTCTTCCTTTCCTCCTCTTCCCTCTTTCTCTCCTTTCCTCCTCTCCTTTCCTCTTTTCCTTCCATAATTTTCTTTCCTCAACTTCTTTTCTGCTTTTCTTCTTTCTGTTATTATTTCTTTCACCTTTCTTTTTCTTTCCTAATTCCTTTCCTTCCTTCATTTCTTCCTCCTCTCTTTTTCTTCTTTTTTTCATTCATTTTTTTCTTAATTTCCTTCCTTCCTTCATTTCTTAATTTCCTTCCTTTTTTCTCTTCTTAATTTGCTTCCTTCATTCCCTTCAATATTCCTATTTTCTTTTCTTCTTCCTTCTCTTCCTCCTCCTCCTCTTTCTTACCTATCTTCCTTCCTTCTCTCCCCTCCATTCCCTTCATTTACCTTCTTTTTATTTTAATCTCCCTTTCTTCCCCACCTTCTTTCTCCTCTTTTTCTTCTATCTCATCTCAGTTTTCTTCTTTCTTCCTTTTCTCTCTTCTACTCCTTCTTTCCTTCTCCTCTTCCCTTCTTTTCTTTCTTCTTTCTTTTCCACTTCTTCCCCTCCACCCTTCCTTTCTCCTTTTCTTCCTTTCTTTTCTTCCCTCTTTCCTTTCTCCTTTCTTCCCCTCCACTCTCCCTTCCTCCTCTTCTTCCCTTCTTTTCTTTCTTCTTTCCTTTCCCCTTCTTCCCTTCCTTCTCTCCTTCCTTCCCTTCCCTTCCCTTCCATTCCACCTGCTTACCTACCTAATGAGCTGTCTATCTATCTATCTACCTATCTACTCCACTTCCTGCTTCCCTTACTTTCCTTTCCTTCTCCTCCTTCCCTGCTTGTATTCCTCCTCCTCCTCCTCCTCCTCCTCCTCCTCCTCCTCCTCCTATCTTTGTAAACACACTCATTAAATCACTTTCCCTCCTGCTTTTATTTATATTTTTTTGCTTCCTCGTTCGACTGATAATTAATGCTTGTTACTACATGATGTAATTAGTGAGTGTGTGTGTGTGTGTGTGTGTGTGTGTGTGTGTGTGTGTGTGTGTGTGTGTGTGTGTGTGTGTGTGTGTGTGTGTATGCATAATTATAGCCATCTCTCTCTCTCTCTCTCTCTCTCTATGTTAATTGCTTTTCTTTTTTTTCACGACTCCAACTTTTGACCTTTTCCTTCCTTTCTTCCTCCTCCTCCTCCTCCTCTTCCTCCTTCTCCTCCTTCTTTCTCTTTTATTTTCATCCTTTATTCTTTGTCCTCTTTCACTCTTCTTCCTCTTCCTCTTCTTCTTCAGACTCACGAGCTCTTTCATTGTTATTTCTCTTTATTAATTCTTCCTCTTTCCCCCTCTTCTTCTTCCTCCTCCTCCCCCTCTTTCTCAAACTCATCCTCATCTCCCTTCTACATCCACCCATCGACCTACTGCCCCATTCCCATCACTCCTCCCATCTCTCCTCCTTTCCTCCCTCCCTCCCTTCCTTCTTCCCTTCCTCCCTCCCTTCCTCTCTTCTTATATAGGTAGCCAACATTAATCTTTCCCACCCCCTCCCTCCCTTCCTTCCTCCCTTCCTTCCTTCCTCCCTCCCTCCCTTCCTTCCTCCCTCCCTCCCTTCCTTCCTCCCTCCCTTCCTTCCTCCCTTTCTTCATCCTCCTCTCTCCACCCTCGATTCTTATCTCCACTTGTGCCTACCTCCTCCTCCTCCTCCTCCTCTTCCTCTTCCTCATCTCTTCGGCCTTCTCCTCCTCCTCTTCCTCCTTCACCTTTTCATCATTCTCATTCTTCTCTTCGTGTTCTTGTTCTACTTAATGTTCGTTTTGTTCCTCCTCCTCTCCTCCTCCTCCTCCTCCTCCTCCTCCTCCTTCACACTTTATCTTTCCTTCATCACGGACTTATTATCTCTCTCTCTCTCTCTCTCTCTCTCTCTCTCTCTCTCTCACGCGCGCACACTTTCCCTCCGCCCTCACATCACGCCTCCTCCTCCTCCTCCTCCACCTCCTCCTTCCCTCAACCATTCTCTCAAGAGTCTGCGTTTTACGGGTTCATTCTCTCTCTCTCTCTCTCTCTCTCTCTCTCTCTCTCTCTCTCTCTCTCTCTCTCTCTCTCTCTCTCTCTCTCTCTCTTCCAAAGTTTTCCTCCCTTCCCATCCTCTCTTCCTCTTATATCTTGTTTTCCTTCCCTCTTCTCCTCCTCCCTTCTTCCCCTCTTTTTCCTCCTCTCTCCTCTCTTCCCCTTTCACCTCCAATGCGAGCTTCAATGCATGCTAATTCAAGGTCTGCGGACGATGGGAAAAAAATACCGACTCACTCCTCGCCTTTTTGAGTTGCGTAATGACCCCAAGACAGCCTTCCCGCGACGCTTAGCTTAGAAAAAGAAAAGGGTAATTGTCGAGGCTTTTTGGAGTAATTTAGGCGCATTTATACTTGAGTTGTTGTTGTTGTTGTTGTTGTTGTAGTAGTGGTTGTAGTAGTAGTAGTAGTAGTAGTTGTAATTATTATTGTTATTATTATTATTATTATTATTATCATTATTATTATTATTATTATTTATACCACTACTACTACTACTACTACTACTACTACTACCACTACTACTTCAACTACTACTAATAATTTTTTTCCTGTAGTTAAAATCGCATTCCTTTTACCATATATATTTGTCTTTCTGCCTTATCAATTTTTTCATTTATTTCTCTTTCATTAATCATCTTTTAGTCTACGCAAATGAACCTTCCTTAGTCGTTCCTTTGTTTTCCTTTATCGTCTTCTGGTTCGTCTTCTGATCATACGAAACTCCTTTAGGAAAACCATCTGTGTGTGTGTGTTTGTGAGTGCGTGTGTGTGTGTGTGTGTGTGTGTGTGTGTGTGTGTGTGTGTGTGTGTTCGTGTTCCGCCTGGCCGCGTATGACCTGACATGGGTAACGGTAGGGTCGGGGGGGGGGGGGAGGAGGAGGAGGGGCAAAGGGAGTGGTGGATGAGGAACATACCCATTCTCTCTCTCTCTCTCTCTCTCTCTCTCTCTCTCTCTCTCTCTCTCTCTCTCTCTCTCTCTCTCTCTCTCTCTCTCTCTCTCTCTCTTTGCCTCCAACTCTATTTCTCTTTTATGTAATCTTCTCTCCTATTAATTCCACTTCTATTTTCCTCTTTTCTATCTGTTCCTTTCTTCTTCTTTCTCTTGTTCTTCTTCATCCCTTCCTTTTAATTACCTCGCTTTCCAATGATCTTCCCTTCCCTTCCCTTCCTTTGTTCTCTTCCCTTCTATTCCCTTCACTGGGCTTAACTTCCCTTTATTTCTTTTTCCTTTCATTCTTTCTCTCTCTTCTCCCTCCTTTCCTTTCTCTTTCCTTCCCTTTCCTTCTCTTCCAATCCATTTCCTTTTATTCTCTTCCTTTCCTTTCTTTTGTTTTTCATTTTGCTTCCTTTCCCTTCCCTTCCCTTCCCTTCCATCTCCACCAGTCCTTCTCCCCTTCTGCTTTCCCTTTCGTTCGCTATTCCCTTTTATTCCATTCTTGTTTCCCTTCCCTTCCTTTCCCTTCCCTATTTCTCCCATTCTCTTCCTTTAATTCAGATATCTTCTTCATATTTTCCCTTCCATTCCCTTTCCTCAGCCTTCCCATTCTCCGCTTATCTGTTCCCCTTCCTCTTCCTTTTTCTTTTCTCCTTCCCTTTTTCTCCACTCCCCTTTCCATTTGATCCCTTCATCTTCATCTCCCTTAACCTTTTTTTTATATTCTCTTCCTCGTTTTTATTTCCTCTTCCTTCCTCTCTTCTAAATTATCCATCCTTTCCCCTTCCCCTCCCTTCGCCCTCCTCCTCCATTCTTCTTCCAACACCTCCTTTTCCATCTCCCTTCGCCCTCTTCCTTCACCCTCTTCCTCCACCCTCCCCTCACCCGCTCATCTATCCTTCCTTCAACCTCTCCCTTCTCCCTCCTTCTCCACCCTTCTTCCTTCTCCCTCCGCTCACCTTCGCCGCCGTGGGAGTCCGACTGTCTACCTGTGTGGGTGAAAGTATACTACCCACATGATGATCACCTTTTTCATCGTCGTCATTTTTTACACGCTGACATTTCTGTAGCGAGGCGGGTTTCTAAAAGTATACTGACCCATCTCGCTGCTACTACTACTATTACTACTACTGTTACTACTACTACTACTACTACTACTACTGTTACTACCATCTCTTATGTTATCTACCTCCTGCTATTATTATGTCACTTTTTTCTACTACTACTACTACTACTACTACCTCTACTATTATTATTTTTGTTACTATCGCTGTTGCTAATATCTCTATCTTGCTGTTATTGATGACGTTAGTACTACTGCTATAACTACTACTACTACTACTACTATTACCACGGCCATCATTACCAACCATATCACAGCCTTCCCCTTCCCTTCCCATTCCTCCCCTTCATCCTCTCCCCTCCTCCCCATTCCTCCCCATCTCCAGCTTCCACCGTGAACTTCAATCATCATTACCACAAACCCTCTCCCCATTACCCCCTCCTCCTCCCCCTACCAGTAACTCCCCCCCTCCCCATTTCCCCTACCAGTAAATCTTCCCTCTTCCTCCCCCCCCCAACCCCTTCATCAGTCACTCTCCCCCTCCCTCCCCCACCCCCCTCCACCCCCCTACCAGTCAGTCAGTCATCCATGTCGCCGAGGAAGAGTGTCAGTCACCAGTAACTGTTTGAAGCCATCCCGTGAGACGACTCGCTCGCTGACTCTCTGCGCGGTGACTGACTCCTCGTGATGGTGGTGGTGGTGGTGATGATGGTGGTGGTAGTGAGGCATAGGAGATGATGATGGTGATACGGATGATGGTGATGGTGGTATAGTGATGTGCAATATATGGGAGGAGGAGGATATGGAAGAGGAGGAGGAGGAGGAGGAGGTGGATATAGTGATTAAATAGAAGGAAATGAAGATGTAGATGGATGAAGATGATGAGGAGGAGGAGGAAGAGGAGGGGAAGAAGAAGGGAAGGAAGAGAGAAAAATTACGGTAAAGGAGGAATGGAAGGAGAAGAAAGAAAACGAAAAAGTTGAAGAAGAGGAGAAAAAGAGGAAGAGGAAAAGAATAAAAAGTAAGAGACATAAAAAACATAAAACAATAAAAAAATAGAAAGAAAAAGAATAAAGAAGCAAAAACATAAAGCGATGACAAGTGGAAGAGGAGGAGGAGGAGGAGGAGGAATTGGAGGACCAGCAAGAGGAGGAAGAGGTGGAGGGCGTGGAGGACCAGCAATAAGAGGAAGAAGAAGAGGAGGAGGAGACGGAAGAGGAGCAGGAGGAGGAGGAGGAGGTTGTTATAGCTGAGGAGGAAGAAAGGAAGAAGGAGAAACGAAGAAAGGAAGAGGAAGATGCTGTCTGCGTTAACAATGGCGGCGGTGATGACGATGGTGATGAGATGGAGGTGATAAGGAGATGAAAGGAAGCACTGGAGGAGGAGGAGGAGGAGGAGGAGGAGGAGGAGGAGGAGGCAATTAAGAAGGAAGGGCAGGGAAACGTAGGCTGGAGAAGAGGAAAGGAGGAAACAAGGGAGAGGAATTGAAGAGGAGGAGGAGGAGGAGGAAGAAGAAGAGGAAGAAGAGGAGGAGGAGGAGCAAAAGGAGGAGAAGGAGAAGGAGGAGGAGGAGAAATTAATTAAGAGAAAGAGGAAACAGAGAGAAAACAAAAGAAACAAGAGAGAGAGAGAGAGAGAGAGAGAGAGAGAGAGAGAGAGAGAGAGAGAATGCACGGACACCTGACTTAATTAGGATAATCAAGACAATTGAACACCTGGCGACGTACCGTAAGAGGGAGGAGGAGGAGGAGGAGGAGAAATTAAAGTGAAGAAGAAGAGACGGAGAGAAGAGAGTAAGATGAAAAGAAGTAAGAGGAAGGTAAAGAGGAGGAGAAGAAAGAGAAGAGGGAAGAGAAGAGAAAGGAGAAAAGGAGAAAAAGAAAAGAGATAGAATAGAACAACAACAACAGCAAGAACAAAAACAAGAGAACAAGTGAAAATTATGGAAAAAAACAACGCAATCATTCTGTATTTGGTGTTGCTGCTGTTCTTTAAGGAGGTGTTGGTGAGGGGTGGTGGTGGTGGTGGTGGTGTTGCAGGTGGAGGTGGTGGTGATGGTGGTATTGCGGGTGTTGGTGAAGGTCACGGTGGTGGTGGTGGCGATGGTGATGGTGGTGGTGGTGGTGGAGGTGGTGTTAGTGGTGGTGGTGATGGTGATGGTGGTGGTTGTGGTGGAGGTGGTGTTAGTGGTGGTGGTGGTGGTGGTGATGGTGGAGGTGGCGCAACTGATTAAAAATTCTCTTAACTTGGGTACTTAATTTCACACACACAGACAGACAGACAAACAGACAGACAGACAGACAGACAGATACAAAGACAGACACAGTAAAGCTAAAGAAAGAGACATAGATAGCTAGATTGATAGACAGACAGACAGACAGACAGATACAAAGACAGCCACAGTAACGCAAAAGAAAGAGACAGAAAGCTGGATTGATAGACAGACAGACAGACAAAAAAAAAATCATATACATAGATACAAACAGATACAGACACAGACAAACAGGTATATAGCAGGAAAACTAGCATGCTTATATACAGACAGACACATACAGACAACAGGAAAACTAACATACATAGAAACAGCCAGACAGACAGATTGAAAAATAGAATGATTAACAGACAGACACGAAATGAAAGACAAGTAGAAAGACAGGAAAACTAACTTAGGTAGATGAACAGACTCTGACAGACAAACACAGGTGGTCAGATACAGACAGACACACAGGTAGAAAGTTAGACAGACAGACACAGACACACCCAGACAGACAGATTCATTACTCGCAGGTCAGACTAACTTGGTCGAGGTCAAAGTTAAAGCTAAGTGGTCAAGACAAAAAAGAGAAAAAGAGGGCAAAGAAAGGGTTGTCGAGACGGGTACGAGACCTGACCTGACCTTCATTGTTTTTTTTTTTTTCTTTACCTTTTCAGTTTGTTTTTTTTTTACTTTTTTTGTTGTGTCTAGACGAAGAGAAATTACTTAGTTTTTTTCTTTATTTCTTAACGATTAATGAGAGAGAGAGAGAGAGAGAGAGAGAGTACCGCTATATAATGTTCCAAAATATAAACCAGACATATAAATGATCTCTCTCTCTCTCTCTCTCTCTCTCTCTTGCAGTTAACTCCATCCCAGTAACAAAAATATAAAGAAAAAGAAAAAGAAATAAAAAAACATTCAAAACCTGACAAAAGAAATAAAAAGAAAAACTCAAAACGAAAGAATAAAGGAATTTTTTTTTAAACACTCGATTCTGATTTTTTTTTTTCCGACCGAGTTAAAAAAAAAAAAAAAGACCGAGTTAAAAAAAAAAAAAAAGAATATAAAGAAAAAGAGAATAAAAGAAAAGAAAATTATGGAATGAGAAACATGATAATAATAAAAAATAATGATAATAATAATGTTAATAATAATAATAATAATAATAATAATAATAATAATAATAATAATAATAATAATAATAATAATAATAAGAAGAAGAAGAAGAAGAAGAAGAAGACGAAGAAGAAGAAGAAGAAGAAGAAGAAAAATAAGATGATGAGTAGGGATTGTAATAACACCGCAAACAACAACAACAACAACTACTACTTCTACTACTACTATTTACTACTACTACTTACTACTACTACTACTACCACCACCACCACAGTCCCGTTCTCTTACTTTTCTTCCTTCAGTCTATTTCCTCAGCGATCCTTGTCTCCCATTGGTGGATAACTGGAGAATCAAACTCCTTCTTCACCCAGTCCTAATCTCTCTCTCTCTCTCTCTCTCTCTCTCTCACAATCACCCGTGACTCATTGCTCACTCGAACAATCACCTCCTCCTCCTCCTCCTCCTCCTCTTCTTCTTTTCCTCCTCTTCCTCTTCTTCCTCTTCAGTTTCACCCAATTTAACGGCAGCACGCATGGAAAAACCGACACACACACACACACACACACACACACACACACACACACACTCCATTTAACATCATAAACACGCACTCATATTTTTGTATCTTCGTCAGTTCCTTCACACACACACACACACACACACACACACACACATAATTTTACTCCATTCAACGCAAGACTGACGGAGAAACGAACGCGAATCGGACGTGTATTGTGTCTCCATTATCTCCGTGTGTGTGTGTGTGTGTGTGTGTGTGTGTGTGTGTGTGTGTGTTCCCTTTGATTGTCTTTTTTATGGTGACGTGGGAATGAGGTGGATGGGAGATTATATTGTGGGGGGAGGTGGATGTACGGGGGGATTGGGTTAATGGGATGTGGGGGGGGTTAGGTGAGGGGGGGTGCATGTTGTATCCCACCAATATATTTTCAACAAGTGTAACATTATTATTATTATTTTTTGTTTATTTATCAGTCGCATTTTATGACTTACTTTCCCTTTCTCATATATAATCCTCTAATTTTGCTTGTACTATTAAATTTCGTCTATACTCGTCTGTACCAATACTAATATGTTGTTGTTTTCTCTGTATCTTCTCATCTATCTATCTATACTTCCATACTCTTTACCCTTTTGAAGATGAGTAGCGGGCTTTTTTTTCACATTTGTTATCTTGTATTTATGCCCTTGAACTGACTCCTCTGCTGTTGAAGAAAAAGAAGCTGTGAATAAGGCGTCCTCGCTCTCTTTCCTCTCCCTTTCGAACAGGTAAATCTAACAGGTAACTTCAACTCTCTTTATTTGCCGCATTTTGTCACGCGCAGGAGCTGTTTCCCAATGCACGTGACTTCTCAGCTGCACTTTTTGCGACCACTCTGTTTTGTTATATATATTTAGGTTATTGTTTTCTTTTTTGCCGCATCCAGACACAGACAAACCAAGAACCGTGCAACATAAAGTAAAAAAAAAAAATGTGTAGATAAACGAAACACGTAATATGAAAATGCAGGGAACTTTTGATTATTTTTTAGATTGGGCTGCACAGGAAAAGAAAATGTGTTCGTTTAAGTAGCAAAACCTTAATCTGGGTCAAAATAACAGGTCTAGAGAGAAGATTTGGTATTTCCTGCATCCACTTTCCTGGTATCATTTAGGAGAAAAAAATATAGATAGTTCGCGAAGTAAAAATGTAGACAGATAGATAGATAAGAATGAAAAGATCAGATATACGGTGAATCAATATATATGTAAAGGTATTTCGACTCCATCTCACTGGTAAAGGAAAGTTCACAACATTCTGCCTCGGGGAAAAAATAGTGATATGCAAAAAAAAAAAAAAAATAAATAAATAAATAAATAAATAAAATGGAAGTATTGAAAAAAAATGTTGGAAGTATTGAAAAAAAAATGTCAGTGTTCAGAAACAATGCCCACAGTATGAAATAAATGCCCTCAACCTGATAGAGATGCCCATAATAGTTTAGATAAATGTCCTCTCGAAAAATAAATAAACAAAATTCATTAAATGTCGGCAAGTTTAGAAAAAAATGGACCCAAAATATTACAAAAAAATGTCCGCTGTGTGAGAGAGAGAGAGAGAGAGAGAGAGAGAGAAAGGAAAAAAGAAAAAGAAAGAACGAACGAAAGAACGAAAGAAAAAAAAGGAAAAAAGAAAGAAAGAGAGAGGCACACGGACAGGGAGGAGACGCAGTGAATTGGTCTCTTTGTCAACGGTGAAGCAGAAAAAAAAGAGCAGTGACCTCAATGCAAGTGAGTGAATAGCGAGACCTTGCAGACACACGCCAAGAGGTACAATGAAAAGAAGTTAAGCTCTTATTCGAAACTGGGGCGTTGATGTCTAAAAAAATAAAGTGCCCGCAAAAAGCTGCTATATGAAAAAAATGTGTGCAAAAGTAAAAGATCAGTAAAAGTTGTTGTTGTTGTTTTAAGCTCTTATTCGAAACTGGGGCGTTGATGTCTAAAAAAAATAATAAAGTGCCCGCAAAAAGATGCTATATTAAAAAGTAAAATAAGTAAAAGTTCTGAAATATTGATGAAAAAGCTCGCAAAATAAGTATGGAGATAAGTAAAAGTTCTGAAATATTAATGAAAAAGCTCGCAAAATAAGTATGGAGATAAGTAAAAGTTCTGAAATATTGATGAAAAAGCTCGCAAAATAAGTATGGAGATAAGTAAAAGTTCTGAAATATTAATGAAAAAGCTCGCAAAATAAATATGGAGATAAGTAAAAGTTCTGAAATATTAATGAAGAAGTTCGTAAAATAAGTATGGAGATAAGTAAAAGTTCTGAAATATTAATGAAAAAGTTCGCAAAATAAGTATGGAGATAAGTAAACGTTCTGAAATATTAATGAAAAAGTTCGCAAAATAAGTATGGAGTGTTGATAAATGGATGGAGAGATAAATTATAGAGAAAAAAACATATTCGTATTCGTACAAACGTTAATAGACGAAATTTAATAGTACAAGCAGAAGTAAACAGTATTCGCCCTACGGATAAAAAAAAAAAACTCCAAAAGTAATTTCCACGTAAAATAAAATAAAAATAGAACCACAAGAAAGTCCAGTAAAATGTCGTAATTAGTGTGTCCGCAAAACAAAATCCATAACATAAAATAAAAATCCGCATTATACAGAAAATGAGTAAAAATGTCCGCCAAAAGAAGCATAAACAAGTACGGACATGTCGTTAATTAATTGCCATACATAAAAAAAGATCCATAAAAAGTTTGTAAAATAATCCGAAAATGCAAAAAAGTACCGATAAGAAATTCCCGTAAGAAAGTTTGTAAGATAAGGGAAAAAAAAAAACAAAGTAAAAATAATTGGCAAAATAAAATAAAAATCATGAAAATACTAAGAAAAATGCTCCTTAAAGTAATGATTGGAATATTAAAAAAAATGTCCCAAAATACACACACACAAAAAAAAAAAAACATGAAAGTTTAAAATTGAATATAATTTATCAGAGGACACACACACACACACACACACACACACACACACACACACACACACACACACACACACACACACACACACACACACACACATAACCCCTCTCCCCCACACACACATAATCCACCCCAAACACGTACACAACCTCCCCCCACCCACCCACAAGCCCCCCCACCCCCACAAGTCCCCCACCCACCTCCACCTCCACCCATCCTCCTCCACCCCCATCCACCTCACCCCACCACTCGCCTTTTTTCTCCACCCTCATTTTTCTCCCTCGTATTACAGCCTTTACCAAACGTCACTCAACAAAACCTATTCTCGACCACAATATACTGAAGGCCACTTTCATTTTGGTGAGAGTGTGTTTATATATAAGCCTCAGAGAAGAGAGAGAGAGAGAGAGAGAGAGAGAGAGAGAGAGAGAGAGAGAGAGAGAGAGAGAGAGAGAGAGAGAGAGAGAGAGAGAGAGAGAGAGAGAAAATATAAAAAAATGCATAATTAAAGAAAGAGTGCAAGGTAGAGGGAAGGAAAGGAAAGGAAAAAAAAAATAAACGAAGAGGGAAGAAGAGACATTAAGGAGTTAAAAAAAGGAACATAAAAAAGGAGAAAAGATAAAAGAAAAGAGTATAAGAAACAGATAAATAGACATAGAAAGATAGATAGATAGACTGACAGACAGACAGACAGATAGATAGATAGATAGATAGATAGATAGATAGATAAAGAGAAAAATCATACAACCAAATTAAACACAAGTGAAAAATATACAAAGAATATCAATAAAAAAAACAGATATATGTGAAGTCACGATGTAGAGACTCATGTAACTCCCACACGGCCCCATCACGTACTGGACTCGTGGTTTGGATCTGAGGCTTGTGTAGTGTAATGAGGCGGATTAAGAGAAAGAAACTGTTTATTTATTTGTTTGTTGGTACACTTTCCCTTACGTGTATATAATAGGTGTAGAAAGTGTAAGTGTACCAGGATGCAGGAGTTTGGCGTGACTATTTGTTGATGGTGATAAAAGAGTGACTGTGTGTGAGGGGAGTGTTTGTGAATTGGGGGTTAGGGGGGGGGCAGTGTGCATGTGTTGGGGGATGAGGTGTATGCGTTGGGGGTGAGTGAGGGGGCTTATGGTGGGCAGTCTGCATGTGTTGGGGGATGAGGTGTATGTGTTGGGGGTGAGTGAGGGGGGCTATGGGGGGCAGTGTACATGTTTTGGGGAATGAGGTGTATGTGTTGGGGGTGAGTGAGGGGGATTATGGTGTGCAGTCTGCATGTGTTGGGGGATGAGGTATGTGGTGGGGGTTGAATGAGGGGGGTTATGGGGGGCAGTGTACATGTTTTGGGGAATGAGGTGTATGTGTGGGGGGTGAGTGAGGGGGATCAGGGGGGGTAGTGTACATGTGTTGGGGGGATGGGTGGGGGTGTAGGGGAGGGATGAGGAGGAATAAAAATGTATGGAGATAAAGACGTAAAAAAAGAATATATAAAAAAAGAATGAAGAAACAAGAAAGCAGGAATGAAGGAAATAATAATAATGAAAAAAAAAAGTTTATGAAGGCGGAAGACCAGGATGAAAAAAAAAAGTTGACCTGGAATATTACAAAAAAAAAGTCAATATCCTCTTCAGAAAAAAAAAAAACTACAAAAGAGTGAAAGATATAGAGAATGATTTTTTTTAAGGATTGGAGTTACACAAGAAGAGAAAAGAGGAGATATAAGAGGGAGAGTGGAGGAGGAGGAGGAGGAGAATGAATGCGAGGGTGGAGATGATTTTAAAGCTGTGAGTGGGGAGGTGGAAGCGGGGGAGAATGGAAGGAAGAGGTGTGGTGTGGGATGTGAAGTGGAGGAAGAGGGTGGAGCGGTGGCGGTGTGGAATGATGATGGGATGAGAGATATGGAGGAATGTGGAATTAGTGTGTGATAGGAGTTTAGAGTGGAGAAAGGAAGGAAAGAAGAGGGGGAAAAAAAATTAAAAAAGACAAAATTCAAAACAGATAAAAATACAAAAGATAAAAACAGACTACAACACGAAACAGACAAACAGACAGATAGCACAAAAAATCAAGACAAAAAAAAAAAAAAAACACGGACAAAACAGAAAGAGACAAACAGAAACAGAGACAGGAATAATAGGATTAGTTTGAGAGTGTGTGTTTGTGTGTGTGTGTCTGTTTGTGGGGTGGAGTGGGAGGATGTGGCGTGGGTGTGGGTGGGTGTGGCGTGGGTGCAGTGTCTGAAACAAGGGTGTGGCTGGCTGGCTGGCGTGTGACTCGCGTGTGACATGAATAAAATAAAGGGAGGTGGCTGGGACTGCATGGCGTGTGTTGGTGTGTGGTGTGAAAGTGACAGCTGGTGGTGGTGATGGTGATGACGGTGGTAGTGACAGTGGTGGTGAGGGTGGTGGTGGTGGTGGGTGACTGACATTTGAAGGGAGATGAAGGTCGGCTGTGGGAGATTATGCAAGGGAAAAGGGACGACCATAAGAGGAGGAGGACGAGGCCGAGGACGAGGTAAAAAATTATTAAAGGAGATGAAAATAAGGAGAAAATAAGCAGCAAGGAAAAGAGGAGGAGTGTGGAAAAGGATGAGAATAATAAAGAACATAAGAACATAGGAAACTGCAAGAGGCCAATAGGGAAACTTTAAGAGGCAGAAGGAAAAAAACGTGACAATAACTAGACGAAGAGAAGGAAGAGATAGCGAACGAGGAAAAGGAGAAAAAGAGGAAAAGGAAGAGGAAAACCAAGAATAAAAACTAAAAAGGAAAACGGAAAAAAAAGACAAATCGAGGAGAATAACAAGAAAAGAAAAAGGGAAGAAATAAAGAAAAGAGAGATGACAGAAACAGGAAAATGAAAGTTAGGATTTGAAAACACACTAGCAGAAAAAACGAGAGAAAGAAAGGACGGAAGAAAAGACGGGATGAAGGAAAGAAAGAGAAAACAAAAGACAAAGATGACAAAACAGGAAGGAGAGATGAGTGAGGTGAAAAAACGAGAGAAAGAAAGGACGGAAGAAAAGACGGGATGAAGGGAAAAGTACATCCGTAAAGCACCTTGTGAAAAAAAAAAAAAAAACATCGACAGTAAAAACGAAAGAAAAAAAGAAAAGAAGGGAACAAAAGAAGCCTACAGGTGAAAGAACGCGAAGAAAGAGAAACGCGTCACATACAAGTCTCCTCGCATGTCAACACCGAGAGAGATTACATAGGAATTATAGATGCCGTCACATTACGAGGAGGGAGGGAAACAGTTGCACCTTGAACCACTTTTCCTTATGCATGGTTACGTCAGCGAAGATTGTTACTTATGAATAGTGTTTTCTCTCTCTCTCTCTCTCTGTCCATTTTTTTTATTTGTGTTGTTGTTTTTCGCTTTTCTTCAGGTTATTTTATTTTTCATTTGTTTTCATTTGTTTATTTAATTTGTTTTTGCTCATTTGTTTTGATTCATTTGTTTTCGTTCCTTTTCTTTTTCTTGATTTTTTTCTTTTTAATCCATATTTTTATTCATTTTATTCATTTATGTATTAATATTTTTTTCTATGATTCATTTGCATATATTTTCCCCTTTTCTTTTATTCCTCTTTCGGTTCATTGACTCGTTATCTTTTCTTAACTTTGTGTAGATGACGTATTTTTATTTTCTTCTTTATTTTCCTTTTTGTTTTTTCTCTTTCATCGCTTTCGTATTTTTATAACTGCGAATGCCGAGCGGGACGAAATTAGAGAGAAAAAAAAGAGAAAGATAAAAGGCAAAGGAAAAGAGAGAGAGAGAGAGAGAGAGAGAGAGAGAGGAAGTTGAAAATAAAAGTCTTTGAGAGTTTAGAATGAGAGCGAAAAAAAAGAACAGGGGGGGAGAGAGAGAGAGAGAGAGAGAGAGAGAGAGAGAGAGAGAGAGAGAGAGAGAGAGAGAGAGAGAGAGAGAGAGACACACACAGACAGACAGACAGAAACAGACACACAGACAGACACAGACAGACAGACAGACACAGACAGGCGGACAGACAGACAAACAGACAGACAAGAGCCGGAAAGTAAGAAAAAAATCAATGAAAAAATTCTCTCTTAACTCTCTTTTTTTCTCTTTCATTTCCTTCTTCCTCCTTCCTTCCTTTTCCTTCCTCTTCCTCTTATATTCTTCCCATTCCTTCCTGTTTAATATACAAGAATAGGACCAGAAAAGAAAAAGGGGTGACTCACGTAAACGAAGAAAAGAACGAAATGAATAGAGAAAGAGACGAAGAGAAGCGTAGATTAGAACAGAGAGAATTGATGAAAACAGAGAAAGAAAAGGGAAGAAAACTAGTACGACTGGTAATAACGAAGGAAGGAGAAGAAGCCGAGGAGGAAAGAGGATGGCTGACAAAGTTGAAGAAGAGGAAAAAAGAAAAGCTGAGAGAAAGAATACGATTGGGAATATGCAGTAAAAAAGTGGATTAGACAACACAACGGTTAATGTAATGGGAGAGGGGAAAATAATATGATAATTGGAGGAAATGAAGAAAAATACTCAGAAAACATCAGGAAGTAAGGGAAAAAAAGGACATAAAACTTGAGCGTTGGAAAAATCGAAGAAAATAGAAAAGAGATTGAAAGGAAAAAAACAGTATTGATTAAGGAGGGAAGAAAGTGATTTTGAATGGGAGAGGGAAAAATAATATGATAATTGGAGGAAATGAAAAAAAATACTCAGAAAACATCAGGAAGTAAAGGAAAAAGAAGACATAAAACTTGAGCGTTGGAAAAATCGTAGAAAATAAAAAAAGATTGAAAGGTTTGAATGGGAGAGGGAAAAATAATATGATAATTGGAGGAAATGAAAAAAAATACTCAGAAAACATCAGGAAGTAAAGGAAAAAGAAGACATAAAACTTGAGCGTTGGAAAAATCGTAGAAAATAAAAAAAGAAGAGATTGAAAAGGAAAAATATAAAAAAAACTATTAAAATTAAGGAGGGAAAGAAGGGATTTATATAAAGTGCAAATCTTGAATGGGAGAGGGAAGAAGAAATATACTCGGAAAACATCAGGAAGTAAGGAAAGAAAAAGATGATATAGAGTTTAAATTTTTGGAAAATCATAAGAAAAAAAAAGACCAAGAAAAAATGGAAAAAAACAGTATTAATTAAGAAGGGAATAGATGGATGGTATATGAAGTGTAAATCTTGAATAAATAGAAGAGGAATAAAATGAAGAGATGAAGGAATGATAAGAAAAAAAATATAAAGCCTTAGATAGGAAGAAAATAAAAGGATATGAAGAAGAAATACCGGAAAAAAATAAATAAGAGGAGAGAAAATTATGAAGGACAGGAAGGAAAAAAAACGAAGAAAAAATGTGAAAACGTCAGGAAGGAAGGAAAAAAGAAGGTTACAAGTTTGTTCTGAAAAAAAAAGTAATAGAAAAAAAAGGAGAGATGGAGGAAAGAAAAAAAAAGAGAGAGAGCAAAGCTTCAGGAAGGAACGAAAAAGTGTGGGTCGCAAAAAGTTTAGAAGTTGGAAAATTTGATAAAAGAAAGAAAAAAAGGAGAAATTGCAAAAAAAAGTAAAAACGAAGCGAATATCCGAAAGTATCAGAAAGGAAGGAAAAATATAGCAAAAAGTTTAAACATTCGAAAAGTTAAAGAGGGAAAAAAAGAGGAGATGCAGAAAGGAAGGAAAGAAGAAAAGAAGAGGAGGAAAAAAGGGAAAACTAAACGAAAATCCGAAAACATCAGAAAGGAAGGAAAAAAATACAAAAAAGTTTAAACATTCGAAAAGTTAAAGAAGGAAAAAAAGAGGAAATGAAGAAAGGGAGGAAAGAAGAAAAGAAGAGGAGGAGAAAAAAAGGGAGAACTAAAAGGGAATTAGGAAGTATGATAAATGGGAAAAAAATAATTACATGAACTCTGAATGTTGGATAAATCGAAGAAGAAAGGGGCAAGGAAGGAGAGGAAAAATACAATAATTCTAGACACCGGACAAAATTAAGATGAAAAATAAAATACAAATTACAAAGGGAAGAAAACTATATAAAAAAAAACATCAGAAAAGAAAAGGCAAATTACATGAAGTCTAAATGTTGGATAAAACGAACATAAAAATAAAATAGAAAGGGAAAAATATGAAGAAAAAAAACATCAGGAAGGAGGAGAAAAAAGGAAAAAAGGGATGACATGAAGACTTGACAGCAGTGTTCCAAACTCTCCCTAACGAAGACATTATTACCAACATTTATTACCAACTCAAAAAAATCATCTTCTATACCTTCTTCTTTTTCCTTCGCTTCATTTATTACCAACTCAAAAAAACATCTAAACCTTCTTCTTTTTCCTACGCTCAATTCCACAACCCTTCCCTTCTAACTTCTCTTCCCTAGGCCTAATTGAGCCACGCCATTACTAAAAGACATAAAATTAATAGGTTTCATGTAGTCATTAATCCATGAGAGAGGTCATTAGTAGAAAGCTTGTAGTGAATGGGTTCTGGGATATTGATATTGTGGGAACTGATCTTAAGGGAACAGCCAAGGATGGGAGAGCTTGTAATATGGATGTTAATTAATATACATGGTGGATGAATGTGTTACTAAATAAAGAAGAAATAGGAAAGAAATGTAAGTAAAAGAAGAAATACGAAATGGATGTTGATAAAAGATGTTAGATGATGTTTGTCTCTCATCAAAACAAAATAACAACAACAACAACAATAGCAAAACAATATCACATCATCTCGTACAAAAGCAACTTATTTCCAAATCAAACAGCAATCATCATACATCAGTTTTTTTTTTCTCTTCGTATAAACTGATTTGAGAGTTATTTCGTTATGACATTTGACCGTGTGTGTGTGTGTGTGTGTGTGTGTGTGTGTGTGTGTGTGAACAATCATACTCAAGGTAACCAGACGCAATCAACAAACAAAACAAAACAAAAAGTTAAGACAAAGGTATTTTTAAGTAGAACACACACACACACACACACACACACACACACACACACACACACACACACACACACACACACACACACACACACACACACACACACGGGCTTTATTGTGCGAACCATTACCTTAGTTACGTGCAGCTAATTAGTGTGTGTGTGTGTGTGTGTGTGTGTGTGTGTGTGTGTGTCACAAAAAAAAGACAGGTTCCCAAGGTATCAAGGACCTTTAAATTTTTCCCTCCTCATCCTCCTCCTCTTCCTCCTCCTCCTCCTCCTCCTCCTCCTCCTCCTCCCCGGCAGCAGGTGTTTCCCTTGACTGATGGACCGTGGTAAGGACAAGGACCTTGGACTGATGGGAGGAGCAGGTGGAGCCTCTTCCTCCTCCTCCTCCTCCTCCTCCTCTTCTCCTCCTCTTCCTTCTCCTTCTCGTAAATCTTCTTCCCTCGCCTCTTCATTTTTCGCTTCATTCTGCTTTTTTTAATATTTTTCCTTCCATTTTTGTTTTTTTATCATTCTTCATCCTCTTTCTCCTCCTCTTCTTCTTCTCCTCTTCCTCTTCCTTCTTCTTCTTCTCTTACATCTTCTTTCTTCGCCTCTTCCTTCTTCGCTTCATTCTGCTTTTTTTTTCTTTCCACTTTTCTTATTTTTATCATTTTTCATCCTTTTTTTTCTCCTCCTCTTCTTCTCCTCCTCTTCCTCTTTCTCTTTTTTCATCTTCTCTTTTTTTATCTTAACTTCTATATATTCTTCTTTTTCATATCTTAATTTTTCTCCCTCCTTTTCTTCTCATTACTAATCCTCTCATTTCTTCTTCTCCTCTTCTTCCTCCTTCTCTTTCTCCTCCATATTCTCTTTTCTAACTTTTCTTTCTTTTCTCCTCATACTATTTTTCTTACATTTCCTTCTAGTTCCTTCCTTTTCTTCCTCCTCCTCCTCCTCTTCCTCCCCCTCCTCCTCCTCCTCTTCTTCGTGTGAATGGCCTTATGGTGGTAAGAAGGGGGATAATAGTTTAGTTAATCCATTGTCTTCTCCTCCTCCTCCTCCTCCTCCTCCTTCTTTTAAGTGGATGACTAACAGAGGAGAATGGTTTGGTAATTAAACATGAGAAATAACAACAACATAAAAAGTTAGAGATTGTGAAAAGCAAAGGAAAAGAGAAAAAGCATTGGCGAGGAGAAAGGAAGGAAAGTAGTAGTAGTAGTAGTAGTAGTAGTAGTAGTAGTAGTAGTAGTAGTAGTTGTTGTTGTTGTTGTTGTTGTTGTTGTTGTAGGGAAAGGAGAGGCCATCAAACTTTTTAAACTCCCTCATACATACTAAGAAGCTTTGCCATCACTTTGCTGTCTCTACGTAATCCTCCTCTTCTTCTTCCCCTTCTTCTTCCCCTCCTCTTCCTCCTCCTTCTTCATTCCATGTTCTTTCCCTCCTCCTCCTCCTCTTCCCCTTACCTTACTTTCCTCTGAGTAGTTCTTCCTTTTTTATTTTCCCTTTCTTTCGTTATACTTACCTTCATATCCCTTTCTCTTCTTCCATTTCTTCCCTTTTCTTTCCTTTCCCCCTCCTTTCCCTTCACTCTTCTCTTCCCTTTTTATTCAAGAAGAGGTTAGATAAAGCCATGAGGTAAGGTGGGGCTGAGTGTACAGGAGCTGCCTTGTATAGCCCAACCGGCCTCTTGCAGACTCCTTACGTTCTTATGTTCTTATTTTTGTTTTCTCTCCTTTTTTTCCTTCTCCTCCTCCTCCTCCTCCTCTTCGTCTTCTTCCTCATCATATTCCTCTTCTTCCACCTTTCCTCCTCCTTCTCGCCGTCTTCTTATTTTCCTTCCTCCTCCTCCTCCTCCTCCTCCTCCTCCTCCTCCTCGAGGAGGGTTGGAAAAGAGACGCCTGCGGGGAGACATGATACAAGTCTTTAAGTACCTGAACAAGCTCAGCAACGTTGATCACTCCAAACTCTTCACGCTACAAACCAACCTGAGAACAAGAAACAACGGAAAAACAATTCAAGCAAAGCGATGCAATACCGACATCGGCAGGAGTTATTTCTCGAATAGAGTTGTTCGCCACTGGAACAGCCTTCCTGCAGAAGTGGTTAGCGCAGAGACCATCAACTCCTTCAAGAAACGCATAGATCGCCCCTTTGCTGCATCGGGTGTGAACTGAACGTTCCCAAGAGTAGATACACAAGTGCTTTAATCCTTCCCTGCAAGCCACTCCTGTGGCAAACGGATTGATTAAATCACTGAACGCAGGCAGCCTAGTAATGAGCCAACAGGCTTTCTGCTGCCTGCTAGTCCATGTTTCCATGTTTCCTCTTCGTCTTCTTCCTCATCATATTCCTCTTCTTCCACCTTACCTCTTCCTCCTTCTCGCCGTCTTCTTCTTATTTTTCTTCCTTCTCCTCCTCCTCCTCCTCCTCCTCCTCCTCCTCCTCTTCGTCTCAAATTCTCGGTCACGGATTTCCAATAAAAAAGAACTTATCATCCCCCCCCCCCCAACCACCACCACCATCACCTCCACCACCACCACCTCCACCACCATCACCACCACCGTGACAACAGTTAAAAATCTACAAGAGGCGAGACAAATTTTAGAGGGGGGAGAAGGGAAGCGATGCGTTACAGCCTACCCCTCCCCCCTTCCCCTCCCCTTCTTCTTCTCTCCCCCCATTGCTCCCACCCTTCCCCTTCCCTTCTCATACTTCTACTCTCCCCTCCCCGTCTTCTCTTTGTGTGCAGACGTGTGCCTCCTCCTCCTCCTCCTCCTCCTCTTGTTCTTCTTTTTGTTTTTGTTCTTCTTGTTTTGTTTCTCGTTCCGCTTCATCTCCTATTCTTCCTCCTTTATGATTTCTTCTCTTCCTCCACCTCCTCTTCCTCCTCCTCCTCCTCCTCCTCCTCCTTCATATCCATCTGTTCCTTTATCTTCCTTTTTTTTACCATTTTCTTATTTTCTTCTATTCTCTTTTTTTCTGTTGCAATATTTTTTTTTGTTTCTCATCTTATATATTATTTCCTTCGTCCTTCACTACTTCCCTCTTTCTCAATATCTATCCCCATTGCATACATATTTTTTTCCCCTCACTGTTTCCCATTTCCCAATACCATTTTTCCCACTTCCCTCTTTCTCAATATCTATCCCCATTACAAACATCTTTTCTTTCCCTTCCTTCACTCCTTCCCAATTCTATTTTTCCCCATACGTATATATTTCCCATTCATCCCCATTCCTCTTTTTATTTCCATTACCAGAGATTAGCTTCCCAACCCTTCCATGCATATCCATTCACCGGCCCCTCTCATCTCTCTCTCTCTCTCTCTCTCTCTCTCTCTCTCTCTCTCTCTCTCTCTCAATCATTTCGTTTTTTTTTCCCCTTCTCTACAATTTACTCGCATCCACCGTTTTCCGCGTTTCTCTCTCTCTCTCTCTCTCTCTCTCTCTCTCTCTCTCCCTTAATCACTTCGTTTTTTCCCTTCCTACAATTTACTGGTATTCCCCGTTTCCCGCGTTCCTGTTTCCCTTCTGACAGTGTAATTACGATAAATCTTCCCATATATTTCCTTCGTCACGGTTGAGAGGGAAAATTTATAAGCTGGGACAAAACTAAACAGGATATAATGTAGGAAAAAACTAATGATAACTTTCTTTTCACATTTCATTTTCATTTCATTTCATTGGATAACTTTCTTTTCCCATTTTGCTTTGTTTTTGTTTCATTTGATTTGATTTTCGTTTCATTTTCATTCATTTCATTTCTTTCATTTTCCCATTTTCGTTTCTTCAGTAATCCTTCTCTTTTTTTTTCTCTCTCCATCTTGTACTTTTCCTTTTCTTCTATTCTTTCTTCCCCTTCTGATTCTTTTTTCGCCTTCTTTTCCTTTCCTTTTCTGTCCCATTTTCTTCACTCGCCTTCCCTTTCTCTTTTCTTTTTTCTCTCTCCCTCAAGTACTTTTCCTTTTTTCTCCCTTTTCTTTATTTCTCATTCTTTTCCTTTCCTCTTCTTTTCCCTTTCTGTCCCATTTTCTTCACTCACCTTCTCTTTTTTTTTTCTCTCTCCCTCAAGTGCTTTTCCTTTTTCCTCCCTTTTCTTTATTTCTCATTCTTTTCCTTTCCTCTTCTTTTCCCTTTCTGTCCCATTTTCTTCACTCGTCTTCTCTTCCTCTTTTTTTTTTCTCTCCCTCAAGTGCTTTTCCTTTTTCCTCCCTTTTCTTTATTTCTCATTCTTTTTCGCCTTCCTTTCCTCTTCTTTCCCTTTCTGTCCCTTTTTTTTACTGTCCTCTTTTCTTTCTCTTTCCCTCTTGTGCAGTTCCCTTTCTTCTCCCTTTTCTTTCCCTTTTCCCTTTACTTCCCCTTTTCTTCGGCATATGACCACAGATGTTGCGCCGACTAAACGAAACTTTCCAACTTTTTCCCTTTTCTTCCTTTCTCTCCATTTTTTTCCCCTTCTTTTCCTTCCCTTCTCCTTTAACTTCCCTTTCTCTTCACTTTTTCTCCACCCAAACTAAAAACTGAATATAATGTAGAGAGAAACTAATCATACCAAGGTAGTATTTTTTCTACCTGTTTTTTTTGCGTACCTGTGCAGTTTATGGGTGAAGGCGACGGTCATTATGCAGGTAAAGAAAAAACAAGAAAGGTGTGTGTTTGGACAGGTAATTAAGGGGATGTAAGACTGGGAAGGACAGGTGCGCGTGTGTGTGTGTGTGTGTGTGTGTGTGTGTGTGTGTGTGTGTGTGTGTGTGTGTGTTTGCCCTTGGAAGTGAGATCAGCAGTTTAAGCTTCAGTTGATGCTTACTGAGGCGTCTGTGTGTAGGTGGTGATGATGATGGTGGTGATGATGGTGGTGGTGATGATGATGGTGGTAATGGTGTTGAACAGGAGTGGTAGTGAATGATGATGACTGGGAATTGTTGTGAGTGTAGTGACGTGGCGTGGTGGTGGTACTGATGATGATGGTGATGATGATAGCTTGTGGTGGTGGTGGTGGTGTGAGTGTTGTGAGTGGTGTAAGTAGTGGTGATGATAGGGTAGGATGGCATGATAGTGGTGATGGTGGTGGTGATGGTGTTGTGGTGTTTAGATTCTAGTGGTGGTGATGACAGACAATGGTGGTGGTGATGGTGGTGGTGGTGGTGTAAGGAGGTAGACAGGTGGGGAAGAAGAAGAAAAAGAAAAAAAAAGAAGAAGAAGAAGGAGAAGGAGAAGGAGAAGAAGAAGACGGAGGAGGAGAACGAGAAGGAGAAGTAGAAGAAAATACTGCAGTTAGAGTAGATGGGGAGTAGTTTTAAGTGGTGATAGTGGTGGTGGTAGTGGTGGAGGTGATGGGTGGGGTTCGTGAGGGTGTGGCTGTGTTAGGGAAGTGGTGGGGAAGCGGTGGGGACTGGTAATTACACACACAAAGAACGGGATAATTTGTTCCTTTGTTGTAATTGGGGTGTTTATTGTAGCAGTAGTAGTAGTAGTAGTAGTAGTAGTAGTAGTAAATGTAGATTTGATGTGTTTTCTGTCTTATGTGTTTCTTATCGTAAAATGAGTAGAACAAATACAGTGGACCTCCTTATTCACCAACGTTTTCCTTTGCTTTCTTGCTCTGTATTATCATTTTGTAGTCATTTTTGGGGGGGGACCAGTTTGTGTTGTGGGGTTTTATTTTTATTTTCGTCTGCCTTTCAACGTAAAAAAAAAAAAACGGTTGCCCATCATCACCATCATCACGGCCGTTTTCTCTTTCATCTGTTGCTTTGTTATCATTTTGTGTTCTGTTTTCAGGGGACCAGTGTGTATTATGTCCTTTCCCTACCATTTGTGTCTTCTAACGTAAAGAAAATTAAAGAAAAATTAAAACAGTTGCCCACCACACTCACCCCGGCCGTTTTCTCTTTCATCTGTTGCTTTGTTATCATTTTGTGTTCTGTTTTCAGGGGACCAGTGTGTATTATGTCCTTTATCTACCATTTGTGTCTTCTAACGTAAAGAAAATTAAAGAAAAATTAAAACAGTTGCCCTCCACATTCACCCCCGTTTTCTTTCTCCCTCAGTGCTCCCCGGCAGCCCCAAAGACCAGCGCCACCACTACCTCCAACAACAACAATAACAACAACAACAACATCAATCATCACCACCCCTCCTCCTCCTCCTCCTCCTCCTTCACCCACTCCTCTTCCTCCGCCGTCAGAAAGGCTCACCCGCCCCCCGTGCCGCCCCGCCCCGCTAAGGTACGTCAATGAAGCAACACCTGTACTCCGTTTTCTTTCTTCCCCCGCCAGCTTTTGAGGTAGACTATAAGGGAAACATTTGTATGGATTTTTGTTGGGGGATTTTCTTTTGTTGTGTATTTATTTACTTTAATATCATTCCTTCCTGACTTCCCCATTCCTCTTCCTCTTTCTTCTCCCGCCAGCTACTTCGTTACGGACATAGGAAAGGTAGACTGATGTAAACTCTTGTATAGCATTTTTTTTCGTCAATATTTCTTTCGATTTTGATTTAGTTTCCCCTACTACATATAACCAGCTTACGTCTTTCTTCTTTCCTTCCTTCATTCCTTCGTTCCTTATTTCCTTCCTTCCTTCCTTCTTTCATATTCTTCCTCCTTTCATCCCTTATGTGTTTATCTGCTTGCTTTTGTTATTTGTATTAGAGAGAGAGAGAGAGAGAGAGAGAGGGGTTGGAGATAAATAGGGAAGTAATCTGACACACACACACACACACACACACACACACACACACACACACACACACATGCCGCTGACCTTGGCAAACCATCGTGACGAGAGCTTAGTACTTACATGATTTTTTTTTTCACAATCTCCGTCGGTACACTTGTTACGTTATATTCTCAGTGCTTTGCGTAATTCTTGAGTTTTGCTGTTCCTTTTATTCTTATTCTCTCTCTCTCTCTCTCTCTCTCTCTCTCTCTCTCTCTCTCTCTCTCTCTCTCTCTCTCTCTCTCTCTCTCGACATTGTTCATTGTGTCAACTCGGTTTCCGCTCAACTGCAAGTACGTACACACACAC
The DNA here is from genome assembly GCF_024679095.1 of Eriocheir sinensis. Classification (NCBI taxonomy): domain Eukaryota; kingdom Metazoa; phylum Arthropoda; class Malacostraca; order Decapoda; family Varunidae; genus Eriocheir; species Eriocheir sinensis. The sequence continues at coordinate 305,941 of NW_026110684.1, forward strand.
ACACACACACACACACACACACACACACACACACACACGAAGGGAATATATAAACAATGAACAAAATATTTAAAAGCAGTACTCTTATTTTCTCCATATATCAAAAACCCTCTTTGGAAAAAACCCTCTTTTCTCTCCACTATTCTTCCCTTTTCAGCCCTTCCTTCTCCCCCTCTCCTCTCTCCTTACAACCTCCCCTTCTTCCCTCTCCTTCTCACTATACTTTTACCTTAATCTGGAATACCACTAAAGAAAACAAGCGGGTGGAATTTATACGGCGGTTGCTCTTTTAGGAAGCCCAGAAATATCACGCGTTATATATTTCTAGTATTGTTCATTCCTTTCCCCTTTAAAGCGTCCCAGGTGTGCATAAATGAACCTGAGTCACCTGTTTGTGTGGCTGGCAGGTGAGGCTTATTACTCACACCTGGAGGGAGGGGGGAAGGGGGAAGAGGGAGAAGAGGGAGGAAGGAGAGGTGGAAGAGGGGGAGGGGGAAGAAGAGGGGAGGAGAGCAAAAGGGGAAGTGGAGTAATGGAGAGGTGTGGAAGAGGGGAGTAGAGTGGAAGGAGGGAAGGAGGGGTACAGGAGGAGGGAGTGAAGGGGATGTGCATGACGAAAGGGAAGGAGAGCGGAGGAGAGAGAAGAGGAAGAGGAGGGGAGAGGAAAGGGGTTGGGAAAGTAAGGGGAAGGTGGGAGGGGTTTTAAAAGGGGAAGGGAAGGAAATGGGAAAGAGGGGAGATGGAAAAGTAAAGGGGGAAGGAAAGAGATGGTAGAGGAAATGGGTCTCTCTCTCTCTCTCTCTCTTCCTTTTACTTCTCTCCTTCCTTCTCTCCTTCCTTCTTTTCCCGTTCCCCTTTCTGTTTTCCCTCCCCACTCTTTCCCATTTTCTTCCTTCTCTCCTTCCTTCTTTTCCCACTCTCCTTTCTTATTTCCCTCCCTATTCTTTCCCCATTCTCCTTCCTTCCTTCTTTACCTTCTTCCTCACTCATTCTCCTTCCTCTCTTATTTCCTTCCTTATTCTTTCTCATCCCTTTATTTTCCCTCTACCAACTCACTCCCGCATATCCCTTCCTCTTTCCCTCCCTTTCTTTCCTTTTTCCTTCATTCATTCATTCTTTTTTATCTGCATTTTTCCCTTCTCGTTCGTCTTTCGTTTTTCATTCCTTGCTTCCCTCCCCTCACTAAATCTTTTCCTCCTCCTCCTTTCTTGCTGTCTCTCCCTTCCTTCAATCCATCTCTGCTTCCTTTTTTTTTTTCCTTTCCAGTCTATTGATGTCTTTCATACCTTTGCTTCCCTTCTTTCCATCGCTAAATCCTTCCCCTTCCTTCCTCTCTTCCCTTCTTCCTTTCTTCAGCTCTTGTCTACTTTCTTTCTTCTTCCCTTCTGATTTTTCGGCATCTTTCATCATTACTTCCTTCCTTCTTTATCTCTTTTTCATCTCCTCCCTCTCTTCCTTCTTTCCTTCAATTTTACTCCACTTCCTGCTTTTTCCATTCCGGACTTCTTACATTCTTCCTCTGTTTTTCACTTCCTTCCTTCCTTCCTTCCTTCTTTTCTCTTGGTCATTCTCTACTTTCTGCTTTCCTTCCTTCCCAGTCTCCTTACATTCTTCCTCTTTTCATTTCCTTCCTTCCTTCCTTGCTTTCTTTCTTTTTTCCTTCCTTCTTTTCTTTCAATCATTCTCTACTTTCTGCCTTCCTTCCCAGTCTCCTCACATTCCTCCTCTTTTAATTTCCTTCCTTCCTTCCTTCCTGAAAACTCATCCCCCCCGTCCACCTGTCTCGCTTCCTCCTTCCCTCCCTCCCTCCCTCCCTCAAGTTGCATTGCCCCGTGTCAAGAGCTGAAGGTCGGCCTCCTAGTGTTTGCTGAGTGCCGCTTTGCGCGCTTACGTGGGTCCTTGTGGCTGGCGTGTGTGTTTGTCTTGGGGTTGGTGGCTTCTGTTGAGTATAGGGGGAGGGGAGGGAAGGGGGGAGAAGGGGAGGGGGCGGGGGTGTGGGTGGGTGGTTGGGGGAAGGGGTCTGTGTGTGAGGATGGGGAGTGGAGAGTTCCCTTGTGTGTGTGTGTGTGTGTGTGTGTGTGTGTGTGTGTGTGTGTGTATGTATGTATGTGTGTGTGTGTGTGTGTGTGTGTGTGTGTGTGTGTGTGTGTGTGTGTGTGTGTGTGTGTGTATTCGTTGTTTCTTTGTGTATTTTTCATTTATTTTGCTTGCTTAGTTTCTTTCTTTCTTTATTTTCTTATTTCGTTGATTCGTTCGTTCTTTCTTGGTTGCTTTTCGTTATATTTTCGCCTTTTTTGTCTTTAGTTTTGTATCTTTATCTATCTGTTTATTTGTTTTTCTTTCCTTTTTTTCTTTCTTCCTTTCTTTTTCTGTTTCATCATGTTCTTTTCCTAGTGACTTTCCTACACACACACAAACACACACACACACGGTAGGTACTCACGGGGCAGAGTGGGCTTGGTGGTGGTTGTTGTAGTTGTGGTTGATGTGGTGGAGGTGGTGGTGGTGGTGGGGCTGGTGACGCGGGAGGGGGTGGGCGGGGGCGGGGGCGGCGGGGACTGCTGGGAGGGGGTGGTGGGGGACAGGTTGCGTGCCCTTGGACCCGGCATCGCCTCCTCCATGTCCCCCAACCCTTTGCTGAGGAGGGAGAGAAAATATCAGTATAAAGGTCATCATTCAGTCATTTATAAGAGTCTACCTTCAATCAATACATTTTCTACAAAGGTTTAAGTCGTAGAAAATAAAGCATTGAAAGGTAGACTATAACATAACACCAATCAACGTTAACCCAAGATACTCGTAGCTATGGGTGAAGTAAGGGTTTACACTATAGGTATGCCTGACCTCGGTGCTCATCTCCGTCACTATATCATAACACCAATTAACTTAAACTCTAAGGAACACGCACGTAAAGTTAGGAGTATTAACTATTCCTACGCGTGACCTCAGTGCTCACCTCCGTCACAGTAACTCTCTTAAACCTTACAATTAGCTATACCTTACCTACGTGTGACTTCAGTGAGTATCTCCGTCACAGTACCCCAAGGACTTAATATTATCTCATCATCAGCCATATTTATCTACCAACACAAGCATCATCTACTCTGATCTCACAAATAAATAGAAGAAGAATCCCAATCCACGCCTCCTCACCTTAGATTCGTTAGCTCCGCCTCGTGCTGGCTCTGTTCTGACCACAAACCGAGCTCCAGCTTCTGCCTGTTGACCCTGAGCACGGCCGAGGTGTAGTAGGAGTGGCCCGTGAACTGACACTTGAGGTCCTCCGGCCGCCCGCAGTTGAAAAGGTAGCAAGACCCGGAGCGCTGGGAAAGAGGAGAGGGTGTGAATATATGTGAGCAGCGTCTTAGGTCATACCATTATGTTATAGTCTACCTCTCAATGCTTTATTTTCTACGACTTAAAACACTGTAGAAAATGTATTGATTGAAGGTAGTCTTAGAGATACCGAAGCGTTATTAGGTGATGTTGCTGAATCCGGGTCTTAGTTTCCGTATTAGTGAAGGGATGTAATGTGAAGGAGGAGGATGAGTGGATATATTTAAACCCGGACACTGAGTTGGAAGGGATAGCGGGAAGTGAGCGATGGGAGAGGAGAGTGGTTTTAAAGAGTATGTGAATAGCGTCCTTTTTTTTATTTTTACAGTCTTAGTTCCCGTACTTTTATTTTATTTTATTTTTTTACGTTGTTGCCTATTGCGCCGGTAGGTGGTCTTCAGGACAGCATGTGGATAGTTTTAAGCCACTCGGCGGTGACTGAAAAATCCGAGTGGTAGCGTGAGGATTCGAACCCGCGTCGTCCATCACGCGGCGAATGTGGGTCCAGTACGCTACCAGTTCGGCCACCGCCTACCCTGATAAAGGGATGTGATGTAAATGAAGATATGTGAGGGTAACCTTAGCCCTTGCTGTCTAATTAGTTTTCTTGTTAATGAAGGGATGCGACGGAAAGGAAGATGAATGGAAAACTTTAGACTGGAACGATGAAATGGAAGGGAAATCAACACAACTAGAAAATAAGAAGGAAAAAAGGCGGTCACAGATTGATAGATAGATAGATAGACAGATAGATAGACACACAAAACAGGAAGAATATGAGAAAAAAACAAGATAAATGAGACACGAGTTGGAAAGGGACACGACTTAACTTGAAAAAAAGGGAAGAAAAGGCATTAAAAAGTGAATGATTAAATAAACAAATAAATACATAGGTAGATAGATAGATAGACAGACACACAAACAAGAAGAATAAGAAGAACAGCCAACTTAAGTGAGGAATAATAAGTGCAGGAAGAAGTCGAGCAAACAACTTGACGACACGTTCTGGGAGACACGTTAACAAGGCCCTAATTAACGCAGGTAAGTGTCCTCCAGGTGTTGACAGGTGTGTTGTGTTGACTGGGTTGCGTTGGGGAGGTGTTGCTTGTGTTTGAGTTACTTGTGTTTTTTTTTTTTTTTTTTTTTTTTTTTTTTTGGTTACGTTGTTTCTGTTGTGTTGTAACAGTGTGTTGTTGTTGTTGTTTTGTTGTTCCTGTTTGTTTTGTGTTTTGTTTTCTCTGAGTAAGGGTCTGCATGTTAAAATAGTCTCCCCCCCCCCCCCACACACACACGCACACACACATATCTCGAGGTCTTCTGGGTAGTAAAGTCTGTATTGCGTTCATATGACTTAATGTTTCCCGTTACTGTTTCATGGAAGGTAGAAAGTGAGTTACGTTAGTGGACCATACATAGCCAGGGACATTCAGAAATCGAAAATGTGTGTTGCTGTGAGTTTAATAGTAAGCTGGGGTCACGAAACAGGTATCCATTTATCTATCTATTTATATATGTATCCACCCATGTATTAATCTAGTTATCTAATTATATTCTTATCTGACTGGCTGACTAACTAATTTAAGAACTATCTATCTATCTATGTATTTACCCATGTATTAATCTAGTTATCTAATTATATTCTTATCTGACTGGCTGACTAACTAATTTAAGAACTATCTATCTATCTATGTATCTACCCATGTATTAATCTAGTTATCTAATTATATTCTTATCTGACTGGCTGACTAACTAATTTAAGAACTATCTATCTATCTATGTATTTACCCATGTATTAATCTAGTTATCTAATTATATTCTTATCTAACTGGCTGACTTACTGACTGACTGACTAATTTAAGGACTAACTATCTATCTATGCATCCGTCTATCTTTATACTGAACTAACTAAATGATTATCCAGCTAACTAAGGATAACTAACTATGTATCTGTCTATCCGTGTGTGTGTGTGTGTGTGTGTGTGTGTGTGTGTGTGTGTGGGTGGCCGTGAAGCTTTACCCTCGCGGCGGATTAAATAACTGTCTAAAGGAGGGCTTAGGCGTGGGGCAGGTCAGTTCCCGCCTTGTCACACTTAACATAATGCCGAGCGAAAACCCGAGGCCGAGAGAAGGAACATAAACACGCTCAACCATCTTTTAACATCGCGAGGTGGAGGACGATGAATGCTTTATTTATAGACGTAGCGCTCTTATCCTAACAGCGTAGTGGCGAGGGTCTTGAGTGAATGCCATAGTTAATTAAGTATTCGAATTAAGAATACGAATGTGAATACGAACACAACGGTATACTAGAAAATCGAATGCAAATGGGAATGCTAAATGCAAGTATTCGTGGATGCATTCATGAACACTTTGCTTAGAAAAATAGCTTCTTGCTGCTGACTCGGCATGGCACTGCACTGAGGTAATTAAACGCTACAGTGACTTTATGAACAACGGTTGTGACTGGTGCCAATATTCAGTACAGCAGAGACAGATTTGTTTGTTTTCTTGAGAGTTAAATAAATGAAACTCAATTTGTCACACTAAGCCAAGTTTTTAGTAGTCTCATGCTGCAGACCTTACCTTTGCTCTTCGCCTTTACGCTAAAATGAATGTCTGTTCCTGATTACAAATTTATGATTATTCGTCAGATTATTCGAAAAATACAAATACTTTGCTCAAGTCTTCGAACAGGAATGAGAATACTTTTATATATAATGAAAATGATTCGAATACGAACACGAATACTGTACTCGAATGTATTTGAATACGAATACCGAATACGAATGTTTCATCTCTGGCAGTGAACTCATAAAATTAATAGCTGAAGAACCGAATCCAAGTCTACACTGTTCTCAATCTCTACTGTGCAAGAATACTTCATGCTGACTCCATATCACGCTAACATACATCATATTACCCACGGGAAGGCGCAACACTCACTCATCTCAAGTCCAAAATAAATAAACTTGGTATTTCTCTCAAGCATTTTACAACATTTACCGTATATAGAGAAAAAGACAGACCCATTAGCGTAGCACCTCCATATATTTCGCTTCTGGTCAAGGGAACATAGAGCTTTGGCAGGAAGGGGCGCCGACCAAACAACCCTCTCTCTTTCTCTCCGCCCCTTCCTTCCTCCCCTTCCCTCCCTTTACTTGTGTGGCTTCGTACGGGAGAGAAGGGAATACACGAATCCATACTCTACACATACATACATACACACACACATACACACATACACACATACCATAGAAAGAAAAAATGAAATCGTATGACGGGTAAAGTCGAAGGAACAGGATGAAAATATAACTAAAAAGAAAAAAAGAAAAGAAAGAAAATAAAAATAAATAAATATAAAAGCATGACAGGTTAACTGGAAGGAAGAAAAAAAAAAAAATATACGAGAGAAAAAAATATGTATATATACCAACAAATCTGACCCGGAGAGAGAGAGAGAGAGAGAGAGAGAGAAACGGTCACAAATAGAAACAAAAATGGAATGATTGCAAAGTGACGTGTTGAATTTCCTTGCAGGTCCCCCGAGGTGTGTGTGTGTGTGTGTGTGTGTGTGTGTGTGTGTGTGTGTGTGTGCCACGCCCCATGTGTCTCCATCATGTATTGACTGCACCAAGATCACCACTGCTCTCTCTCTCTCTCTCTCTCTCTCTCTCTCTCTCTCTTTAAAGGCGACCATTGGCTAGTATAGTTATGGCTTGGCGGGGGGGTTGGGGGGGCGGTATTGATGTTAGTGGTGGTGGTGGTGGTGGTGATGGTGTTTTTATCTGTATGGATCGAAGTAGTAGTAGTAGTAGTAGTAGTAGTAGTAGTAGTAGTAGTAGTAGTAGTTGTAGTAGTCGTCATGGTGGTGGTGGTGGTCATTCTGCAGTGGTTGTCTAGTGGTATTTAATTCATATGGTATTTTAGTTAAAGGTGAAGTTGGTGACGGCCGTGCTGGTGGTGTTGAGTTCTGTTCACTGGTTTTGGTGGTTAATATCCTGTAATAGTCGCTTTGCCGTGTGGAGGTGATGGGGGTGGCTTAGTACTGGTAGTGGTGGTGTGTGGTGGTGGTAGTGGCGCTAACTATCCTAGAGGTCTTGTTTCAGGATAGTGCAGATTGGGATAGTTGATTAATTACTTAGTTAGTGTCGTACCTGAGAGATCACCTGAATGCTAATTGGCTAATTCATCATCACCATCATTATGACAATCACGGGTTAATTGTTATAGATTCATTGTTGGAAATTTCAATACAGACCAGCCAGTTAATTAAAAAATCGTCTTTACTAACAATTTTGAAGTGGTGGTGTGTGTTGACATTGGTGGTGGTGGAGGTGGTGAGGATGGTGGTGGTGATGTCTAGTGATGAGGGATGACAGTATTGGTGGTGAGAGTTGACACTGGTGGTGGTGGATGTGGTGATGATGTTGGTGGTGATGTCTTGTGGTGGTGGATATGATGATGGTGTTGGTAGTGTTGTTTAGTGATGAGGGATAACAGTATTAGTGGTGAGAGTTGACATTGGTGGTGGTGGAGGTGGTGATGGTGTTGATGTCTAGTGGTTGTGGAGGTGGTGATGATGTTGGTGGTGATGTCTAGTGATGAGGGATGACAGTATTGGTAGTGAGAGTTGACACTGGTGGTGGTGGAGGTGGTGATGTCTGGTGGTAGTGGAGACCAGACTCACACAAAAAAGGTCACGGTCTCAACGCCCCAGTGCTCATCTCCGACGCTGGACTGTTTTTCATCCCGATCAGGTTGTGGCGTCCCGGGAGGCCTATCCGTTTATTGGCTTATTAGCGCGGCTGGTAAACACGAGACTGGCTGGCGGTGCTGTTCTTTTTCCTTTTAATTTTATGGCGCATGTAAGTAGGTCCTGATAACAGTGGCGGCAAAAAAATAGTGAATAGAGGAAGAGAGGAAGGTAAGAGAAGAGGGAATAGAGGGAAGGGAGGAAGAGGGAATAGAGGGAATAGAGGAAGAGAGGAAGGTAAAAGAGGGTTTTATAGCGCATGTAAAAGTAGGTCCTGATAACAAAGGCGGGAAAAAAAAGTGAATAGAGGAAGAGAGAAAGATAAGAGAAGATAAGTGTAAGATTTTGAGGAAGGGTTTGTGTTATGTGAGTGTGTAGTTTCTTCCTCCTCCTCCACTTCTCCCTCCTCCCTCTCTTCCTCCTCTTCCACTTCTCCTCCTCCCTCTCTTCCTCCTCTTCCACTTCTTCCTCCTCCCTCTCTTTCTCCTCTTCCACTTCTCCCTCCTCCCTCTCTTTCTCCTCCTCCACTTCTTCCTCCTTCCTCTCTTTCTCCTCCTCCACTTCTCCTTCCTCCCTCTCTTCCTCCTCTTCCACTTCTCCCTCCTCCTCCCTCTCTTCCTCCTCTTCCACTTCTCCTCCTCCCTCTCTTCCTCCTCCTCCACTTCTTCCTCCTTCCTCTCTTTCTCCTCTTCCACTTCTTCCTCCTCCCTCTCTTCCTCCTCTTCCACTTCTTCCTCCTCCTCTCTCTCTTCCTCCTCTTCCACTTCTTCCTCCTCCCTCTCTTCCTCCTCCTCCACTTCTCCCTCCTCCCTCTCTTCCTCTTCCCTCCTTCCTCCTCCTCCTCTTCTTCTTTCCCCGTCTCCAGATCTATCCGCTCCGCACCCAATATCACCACAACCATAATCTCCTCCACCACCACCACCACCACCTCCTCCACCACCTCCTCTTCCTCCCCCTCTTCCTCACTTCCTCACATAAAAAATAGTAGATAGTATATGGGCGTGGTGGACATTGATTGTATATGAACGACACGGGATAAAACAACAACAGAGAAGTCATTATTAGCCCGGAACATAATTGGCCATGGACGGAGGGGTGAGCGGGGGGACAGGGAGAGAACTTTATATGCGTATCAGTCTCCCCCTGTCTGGCTGTCTGGCTGGAGTTATTTGTTCGTTTTTTATACTGACAGACAGACACACAGAAGCGCCGATATCTGTGACTTAACAAAATAGATTAAGATGAGGGAGGAAACAGATTGATTGATTGATAGTTTATAGTTGCAGGTAAATATGCCCGTCAAGGAGATTAGTGGAGCGAGTGTGACGAGAGAAATCAGGACACGTCTCCTCCCGAAATTGACATCTCTTTTTGGACACTCCTTTGATCTCTATTCAGGAGCAGTGAGTAGCGGGCTTTTTCTTATATTTTTCTTTACGCCCTTGAACTGTCTCCTTAGCTGTAAAAAAGAAAGAAAAAATCCGAGTATTGATCAAACGAAGCAGTAACAACAAATACGATAATCTTGCCACATATTTATCTACTTACTGATAAAGCTGATGAACTGTAAATAAAGAATTGCTTATATATTTCCATACTTTTCTTTCAGTGTCCAAACTTTCCATATTTTTCTAAACATTCTATTTTTTTTCGAAGCTTTTCATTGCTTTTTAGTTATCTGTAATATGTTGATGTCCTTCTACCTTATTTTTCGTTCCCCTCACTGTTTCTTTGTTAACCAGTGCTTGCCTGTCTCCATCCTGGGCCACAAGACGGAGAAAGATAAATATAAGCCCCTCGAAAAATAAAAGAAAAAACAAAATTAATAAACATAAATTCAGAAAAATGCGTTAAAATTCTATAAAAATCCTATGGTGCTCTCAAATGTAAATCCAGAAAAATGCGATAAATTCTATAAAAATCCTATGCTGCTCTCAAATGTAAATCCAGAAAAATGCGATAAATTCTATAAAAATCCTATGGTGCTCTCAAATGTAAATCCAGAAAAATGCGATGAAATTCTATAAAAATCCTATGCTGCTCTCAAATGTAAATCCAGAAAAATGCGATGAAATTCTATAAAAATCCTATGGTGCTCTCAAATGTAAATCCAGAAAAATGCGATGAAATTCTATAAAAATCCTATGCTGCTCTCAAATGTAAATCCAGAAAAATGCGATGAAATTCTATAAAAATCCTATGGTGCTCTCAAATGTAAATCCAGAAAAATGTGATGAAGTTCTATAAAAATCCTATGCTGCTCTCAAATGTAAATCCAGAAAAATGCGATGAAATTCTATGAAAATCTTATGCTGCTCTCAAATGTAAATCCAGAAAAATGCGATGAAATTCTATAAAAATCCTATGCTGCTCTCAAATGTAAATCCAGAAAAATGCGATGAAATTCTATAAAAATCCTATGCTGCTCTGAAATGTAAATCCAGAAAAATGCGATGAAATTCTATAAAAATCCTATGGTGCTCTGAAATGTAAATCCAGAAAAATGCGATGAAATTCTATGAAAATCTTATGCTGCTCTCAAATGTAAATCCAGAAAAATGCGATGAAATTCTATGAAAATCTTATGCTGCTCTCAAATGTAAATCCAGAAAAATGCGATGAAATTCTATAAAAATCCTATGCTGCTCTGAAATGTAAATCCAGAAAAATGCGATGAAATTCTATAAAAATCCTATGCTGCTCTGAAATGTAAATCCAGAAAAATGCGATGAAATTCTATAAAAATCCTATGGTGCTCTCAAATGTAAATCCAAAGAAATGCGATGAAATTCTATAAAAATCCTATGGTGCTCTCAAATGTAAATCCAAAGAAATGCGATAATATTCTATAAAAATCCATCTGGTGCTCTGAAAATAACTGCCATGCCCCCAAATTAATCTAGTCCCTCAAACACATAACCCGCTTAAAATAAACCCCCTAAAAATAGATTTCCTAAAATTAATTAAAGTAATGCCTAAAAATAACCCCCAGATTAATCTCCTACACAGTCAATCTCGTAATTAAATGGCCCTGGAAAGAACGCAGATGAAATGCTTATAGAGAGAGCGCCGTTTTGGGGGGAGCTTTGTTATTTCTGTGAGACGGAAGAAACAGACCCAGACAGACAGACGGACAGACAGAGACAGCTACACACCGACAGCTCTTTCCCCAACATAAAACCAGCTCTGAATGTCCCCCGTCTCCTTCCCATTCCCCATTCCCCATTATGCTCAAAGTCTAAGCTAACGAATTGAATAGAACATCCCCCCCCCTCCACTCCCCCCCCCCCCCATTTCCCATCCCCCTATTCCCTTGTACATGACCAGACCAATACGTTCTTTTTTTACACATACGAGAACCAGGTTTGAACGTCCCCCCTCCCTTCCCTCTCCCTCTCCCCCCCCCCATTTCCCATTCCCCATTCCCCATTCTATCCCAAGCTAATGAATTCCCTTACACACATAACCAGACCAATACGATTTTCCCCTTACATAAAACCACCTCTGAAAATCCCTTCCCCCCCATTCCCCATCCACCCTTCCCCTTCCCCATTCACCAACCATTCCCAATTATGTCCCAAGCTAATGAATTCCCTTACACACATAACCCGACCAATACGATTTTACACTTAAATAAAACCACCTCTGAAAATCCCTTCCCCCCCCCCCATTCCCTATCCACCCCTCCCCCATTCCCCAATCCCCATTCCGTCCCCAGCTAATGAGTCCCGTGCCGTGCTTATCCCGTGCCTGACGGTCCCCATTACGGGACGACTCTGTGTGATAATTGCCTCATCCCTATCCAATTATGTTTTACCGGCGTTCGAGGAAAGGGGAGGAGGGGGGCCAGATTCTCACCTGTCTCCCACTCCCTCCCCTACCCTTTCTCCCTTTATTAGAGTTTCCCTTCCTTTCCCCTCCCCATCTCTTCTTCTTCCTCCCTTTTTTTGGCTTTTTCTTCCTTCCTTCTCTCTCTCTCTTCCCTTCCTTTCTTCCTGTTCCCTTCTTCCTCTTCCCTTCCTTTCTTCCTCTCCCCTTCCTTTCCCCTTTCCATCTCTTCTTCTTCCTCCTTTTTTGGGGTTTTTCCTTCCTTCTCTCTCTTCCTTCCTTTCTTCCCCTTCCCTTCCTTTCTCCCTCTTCTCTTCCTTTATCTTCTCTTCTTACTCCCTTTTCCTTCCCTCCCTTCTCTTTTTCCCTCACTTTTTCCTCTCTTTCCTTCTCTTCTCCCCCTTTCTTTCTCTCTCTCCCACCTCTCTTTCCCCTCCCTTCCTTACTTTTTTTTGGCCCTTCTCCTTTCTCCTTTCTTCTGTCTTCTTCCTCCCCTTTTCCTCCTCCCTTCTTCCCTTTTCTAGTGTTTTCCTCTTCCTTTCTTTAATGTCTCTCCATGCCTCCCTTTTCCTCTCCCTTTTATCCCTTTTACTGGCTAATTCTCTCTTTCCTTTCCATTTCCTTCCTTCCCCTTTCCTTCTCCTCCTCCATTTTCAGGCCTTTTCCTCTTTCTTTTCCTTCTCTCCTTCCTTCGTTTCCCTTCTCTTCCTCCTCTTTTTCTGCCCCTTCCTCCTCCTCCTCCTCCTCTTGCTCTTTCTCTCCTCCCTTCCTCCCTGTTCCTTTCTCTTCCCTCCCATTTCTCCTACACTTTCTTCCATTACATTTCTCTCCCCATCATTAATTTTCCTCTCCATTTCTCCCTCTGTGTATGTGTTTTCCCCTTCCTCTCTTCCTCTTTCTCTCTTCTTTTCCCAACCTTTCTTTTTTATCCGTTTTTTTCCTTCCTTTCTTTCTTTCCTATCCTCCACTTTTTCCTCACTCTGTAGATTTTTTTTTCTTCCCTCCTCCTCCTCCTCTTTCTCCTCTTCCATTTTCTCATTTTTCCTCTCTTCCCCAATCCTTTCTCTTCTTCCTTCTACACCCTTTGTTTATTCCTGTGTGCTTTTCCTCATCTTTTCTCTTATTTTCTATCCCATTCCTCCCTTTTTCTTTGTTGATATGTTTTCCCTTCCCTCCTACTCCTCCTCTTCCTCCTCCTCCTCTTCCTTTTTCTCTCCTCTCTCCTCTTATCTCCTCTATCCCCTCTTCTATCTTTATCCTCTAATCCTCCCCTTCTTCATCTTATTCACACCAGACAGCCCCTCATCTTTTTCTCCTCCTCTCCCCTTTCTTTTTCCTCCCCTTCCTCACCTTTCTTTTCCTCTGGAGATGTGGTTTCCCTTCCTTTCTCCCTTCCTTTTTTCCTTTGTTAGGCAGCTGACTCCCATCCCTCCTCCCTTCATCCCCCTTCTTCCTTTGTGACAGCTGACAGGAGGGGGAAGGGGGAAGGGGTAGGGGAAGGGGGGAAATGCGGGTACCTTCACACCAGCCCCCTTTTCTTCCCTTTCATTCCCCTGACATTCGCTTCCTTTCACTTTCTTTTCTTCTTTTCCCTTCTCTTTCTTTCCTTCCCTTCCATTTCCTTCTCTTATTTCCCTTTCCCTATTCCCTCCCATTGCCTTTTCCTCCCTTTCATTCCCTTCCCCTCTCTACCCTTCTCTTTCTTTTCTCCCCTTCCCTTCCATTTCCTTCTCTTGTTTCCCTTCCCCATTCCCTCCCATTGCCTTTCCCTCTCTTTCATTCCCTTCCCCTCTCTACCCGTCTTTTTTTTTCATTTCCATCCCATCTCTTCCCACCTCCTCTGCTACGAGCCTTCCTTTTTCCTCTCCCCTTTCCCTCCTCTCCGTGTCGTTAATTTTCCTTCCCCAGCTTTTTCCAATGTTTTTTTTCCTTTCCATGACTTTCTTATCTCTTTCCTTTCCATCCCTTTCCTTTCCTTCTCATTCCTTCCTTTCCCTTTCCATCCCTTCCAATCCCATCCCATTCACTCCAATATTATGTTCGGGTTCACAGCGAGAGAGTTCGACTGTAAAACGCCAGAAGTAATATAAATGTTAACCTTGTAGAATTCAATGGTACGGCCTCACCTCGAATATGCAGTGCAGTTTTGGTCCCCTAAATACAGGAAAGACATTGAATTATTAGAAAGGGTTCGCGCTACGATATAATGATTCCAACCTTCCCATCCATTCTCTCTTCCCATGCCCTCCCATCTCATCCCATCCCTTCTCATCTGTCCCATCTGCTGTCCCTCCCACACTCCCTCTCCCATTTAACACTCCCTTCCCATCCCTTCTCTCTTCCCATGCCATCCCATCTAATCCCATCCCTTCCCTTCCCTCTCTTCCCTTTCCCTCTCCTTCCCATCCCACACCATCCCTTCCCTTCTCATCCGTCCCATCTGCTGTCCCTCCCACACTCCCTTCATATCCCTTCTCTCTTCCCATGCCATCCCATCTCATCCCATCCCTTCCACTCTCTTCCCATCCCTCCCCCTCGTTCCCCCTCTCCCATCTTAACTCTCCCTTCCCATCCCTTCTCTCTTCCCATCCCATCCCATCCCTTCCACTCCCTTCCAGTCCCACCCCCTCGTCCCCCCTCTCCGCCCAGGCCATAACAGGGCATGCACGATCCAGCCTGCCTTAATATTGACCTCCTTAACCTGCCTTGTGAATGTTGGGCGGGGTCAGGGTCACGTGGGAGGGCCGCCGGAAGGTCAAGGTCAAGCGGGGTCAGAGGTCAGGGGTCAAGGTCACGATTTTTTTTTTACAGTATTGATTTGAGTGTGAAGACGAGAATGGAACATGATTGGAGCTTGTGTGTGTGTTTGTTTGTTTGTGTGTGTGTGTGTGTGTTTAGATCTCTCAATTAAAACAGCTACGAAATCTTCTGCATATTTTTGTTTTTGTTTACTCATTCATATTTTGTGTGTGTTTGTGTGCGTGTGTGTGTGTGTATGTGGGTTTGAATTCTTAATTATCACCATCATAAAGGTGTGTGTGTGTGTGTGTGTGTGTGTGTGTGTGTGTGTGTGTGTTTGTGTGTGTGTGTGTGTTAATGAGTCTCCTACCTGCCCTCCTGCCTACCTGTGCCCTAACGACCATCAGCTTAATTAATAGCTAAGAGCCACCTGCCTCACTCACCCCTTGCCCCTCCTCCTCCTCTCCTCCCACTGCTCTCTTTTATTTTTGGTTTTTTTTCTGGTTCTCCGTCATCTCTTCTTCCTCTTCTCGTCTTGTTATTCAAGTCTCCTCCTCTAAGTCTTCCTCCTCCTCCTCCTTATCTTCCTCCTCCTCATCATCATCATTCTCCTCCGCCTCCTCTCCCTAATTTTCTGTTTACTTTTGTTTTCTCTTTCTCTGTTTCCTTTTAGTTTCTCTTCAGCTCCTCCTCCTCCTCCTCCTCCTCCTCCTCCTCCCTTCTTTTATGTTTTCCTTTAATTCTCCTGATCTGTTTTCTGTTTCTCCTTCATCTCCTTTTTTTTTTCTTTTTTCTGTCCTAAAATTCTCCTTCTTTCCTTCCTCTTATCTATCCAACCTCCTCCTTTTTATTTTATTTTTCATATTTTCCTTTTCTTATGTTCTCTCCTTTATTCAACTTATTCCTCCTTTTCCTCCTCTTCTTACTCCTAAACTCACTTTTATCCTTTTTCCTTTTTTCTCCATTTATTTTTATTAGTAGTAGTATTATTAGTATTAGTATGTTGTTGTTGTTTTGTTGTTTACACGCGTATGCTATTGTCTCAAACTTTCTCTCTCGATCACGTGCAACTTTGAACGTAAATGTGTGTGTGTGTGTGTGTGTGTGTGTGTGTGTGTGTGTGTGTGTGTGTGTGTGTGTGTGTGAGTGGGAGTCTGTCTGTGAGTCTGTCTGTCTGTCTGTCTGTCTGTCTATTCTGTTCATTCATTTTGTGTCCTGTCTCTGCAATTTCACGATGCTGGGTGACAGAAGAGAGATGACAGGTGGGTGGGGAGAGGAGGGAGGAGGTGGAGAGAAACAGGTGATACAGGATGGGAGGTGGAGGAAAGGTAGGGGAAGGTGCTACCTTGCCAAAACCACGAAGGGGAATGGGGCAGGAAGGGAATGGGAGACTGCCTATGTCAAAGGGAGGAGGCAGATGGAATGAGGAGGAGGAGGAGGAGAAGAGGAGAAGGAAGAGGAAGGTTTGGTAAGGGTTTAAGTGGTAGTAGTAGTAGTATAGTAGTAGACAGAAGAAGAACAGCTGGTAACATCATTTTATCTATCTATTCTTTCCTTCATTCATTTATTTACATTCTTATGCATCCATCTCTTTTCTTTCTTTCTCCCGATTACTCTGTCATGTTCTGAGACAAGGTACAATGTGTGTGTCCGTCTGTCGGGTTGGTGATGGATGAGCGGCAGGCGGACGCAAGGTGGTGTTTTATGTCGGATGGATGGTGAAGCGAGTCGTGGGTGTGGTGATTGTGTGGTGATGGATGGTGATGATGGTGTTAGGTGTGGTGATGAGTGGTCTGTAGTGATAGTTTTATGTAGTGGTGTTAGGTGATGAGTGGTGGTGATGGTGTGTGTGTGTTTGGTGTTTATACAATCCCCATTATATGGGATGATGGTGATGGTTATGAGGAGGCTGGAAAACCATGGTGACCATATATTGGTAGTAATGGTGAGAGAGGGGGAGGGGAGGAAGGGTGTATCATGCGGTGGGAGGAAGGGGGAGGAGTGGGGGTGGATCATGCAGATGGAAGGAGAGTGGAAGGAGATGAGATATTCCACTCTGTAAATATCGGAAAATCACTGATGTGGAATTGTGTCTGTTGTTGGTAGTGATTATGGTGGTGATGGTGGTGATGTGGGAAGAAGTTGAGAGACGTTATCTATCAATCAATCATCCACTTACTCATTCATACACCTCACACTCACTCACTCACTCACTCACACTCACTCACTCACACGCTATCCATGTTGAGAGACGTTATCTATCAATCAGTCACCCACTCATTCATATACACACTCACTCATTCACCCACTTACTCACACTCACTATCCATCTACAGGAAACAACTCAACATCACACAACACCAACACAACCACTGACACCAACACACCAACACACGCACTCACCTTCTCCTCAAACACCGCCACGTTGCAGTAACGGTGGCGCAGCAGAGGGTCAGACAGTCTTCCTGGTTCCCACGTCCGTCACATTGAGGAACTCCGCCCCAGCACCTCGGAGTCGGCCGTCCTATGATTGTACTCTGCTCACTTCAAACTCCTCCAGACACCCATGTTCGGCCCGCACCACGTCCAGCGGCCCCATCCTCTTTCGGTCATGGGTGAACTCTCTCGCCACCACCACCAGCACCGCCAGGCATGGGACTAACAACCGCAGAAGGTGTATTTCATCGTCCGTGATAGCAGAGCCGCCGCCATGGGTAGGCACACAACACTACGATAAGACGCAACACAAGGAGGCTGGAAGGCTGGCTGGCTGGCTGGTCCTCGCAAGACTGTCAACACTGGCCGATAGACGCGATAACGGTTTCTGGAACACTTCACGGATCCTCTATGACTCGAATGGAGGATCGGAAACGCTTTAGTTCTCGCGGCGCTGTCTGGTTGGCACTCTCGATCCCTTTATTGATCCTCTGAGTTCGGGGTCATAGCCTTCCAGGGCCGGTGTTTTTGCTTGATGGACTTCTGGCTAATTCAGGACATGCCACGAAGAATAGACACACCCAAGATACTCCTTTAGGCGCCAGAAACCAAACGCGAGGCTCATAAACTCAGAAAACAAGTCCTGAGTCTGAAAACAAAGAGAAAACGGGAAAAGAGAACGGAATGGCTGCCTGTACGGCCGGCAGCGCTGCGTCCATCGGCCCTGGTTGTCGAACCTCACGCAGACGCAGACGCTCGTTGACAATCGATCGCCGACCAGACCACGTGCCGAGTCACTAATGCTGGCTGCCTCCCAAATTGGGGCCACACCACCTACTGTGACCTGCGGGGATGTGGCTGTGACCATTTCCTTCCTCTCCTGACCTCCACATCCCTTTAGTTAACGTCATTTGCCTCCCTGTGCCTGCGTGACCTAACTCTAATCTGACCCTGACCTGACCTGCGTTTGTTGGCGTGGGTAGGCTGCTCGATTTGTACCCTTGACCTATTTATTGTCCTGAGGTGGTGGTGGTATGGTAGGTGGGGGTGGGGAGAAGGTTTGTCTGAAGAGTGCCAACTGATGGATCTGGGAGGCACTTGTTCTGATCCGATTACTCTCTAATGGACTTGAAACTAATGATTATGAGCGCGGTATCATTTATCAGTGACTTTTTTTATCTTACCTTCAGAGAGAGAGAGAGAGAGAGAGAGAGAGAGAGAGAGAGAGAGAGAGAGAGCAAACTTTCATGGATATGCAAATTTAGACTACCTCTTCTTCCCTCCCATTCCCTCCCCTCCCCTTCCCTCCATTCCCATCACCTGCCTTCCCTCCCTCCCTCCATCCCTCCTCCTCCTTCCCTGACTCCTACACTCCACCCTTCACTTCCATCTCTCCTCCTCCTCCTCCCTTCACTGGTACCAAGTTCGCGGTCAAGTTTGCAGTGGAAGCCTTGGGGGTCCTTCGAAGACTTCCTGAAATACCTCGCGAAGGACTCCCTCTCTTTAAGGACTCCTGCCGGGGTGCTCAGGACGCCGTGAAGGGCACCGCGACGGCTCCTCCTCCAGTCCTGCAGCTCCTTTATTTTTTTTTATTTTTTTTCATTATCATCATTAAGGTTTTGCTTGTCTTTTTCTTTCTCTTTTTTTTATCGCGTATTGCTTTTAACTTTTTTTTTTTTGCTTATCCATTAATGCAACTTTAATATTTATAATGAATTTTGGTGTATGTTTTTATTTGTTTATATTTGGTTTTTTTTTTTTTTATATTTATTATTCGGATTTTCTTTTTCTTTCTCTTCTTTCCTTTTTCTCTATTTCCACTTTTTTTTCTTTTTTCCCTCTTTCTTCTTTTTCTTCTTTCCTTTTTTCTCTATTTCCACTTTTCTTTCTTTTCCCCTCTTTTTTTTCTTTCTTTCTCTTCTTTCCTTTCCTCTATTTCCTTTTCTTTTTCCCCTTTCTTCTTTCTTTTCTTTCATTTTCTCTATTTCCACTTTTTTCCCTCTTTTTTTTCTCCTTTTCTTTTTCTCTTCTTCCATTTTTCTTTTTTCCCCCTTTCTTCTTTCTCTTCTTTCCTTTTCTCTATTTCCACTTTTTTCCTCTCCCTTTCTTCTTTCTCTTCATTATTTTTTTTTTTGTACCTTGCTCTTGTTTCTCTGTGTCTTTCTTTTGATCTTTCTCCCCTTTTCCCTTTTCCCTCTTTTTGCTTTTTCCTTTTCGTTCATTCCTTCTGCCTTTCATCTCCTCCCTTTTCAATTTGTCTTTCTTCCTCTTCCTTCCATGTTTTATTTGCGATCACGTCTCCACGCGCATTCTAACACTTTCCCTTTTCCTATCCACCTGTTTTTAAATCCTTTTTGTTTGGAATTCTCTTTGTCATTTCTTTCGCTTGCCTTTCCATCCATAGTTTTTTTTCCTGTGCTGCAAGTTTTTCCATTTCCTTTTCATATTTTTTCTCGTCTACATATTTCGTTCCAGTATTGTTTGGTTCTCCGTCTCTCTTTTGAATCGTCTATTAAAAGCATTTGTATTCTCTTTCCTCTGCTCAGTTTTTAGTTTCTTCCTTGTCTTCATTCTTCCCCTTTGCATTCTTCCTGTCTTTATACTTTTTCTTCATTCATCTTTCCTTCCTTCTCATTCTGTTTCCTTCTCCTCTTCCATCTTCACAATCTCTTCCTCTTTGTTCTTTCGCATTTTTCTCCTTCTCTTCCTCATTTTCTTCTCCTTTTTCTTTGTCTTGTCTTCCATCTTCTTACTCTCTTCTTCCTTTGTCTTCTCGTTCTTTCATCTTTCCCTCATTCTCTTTCTTTATTAATTTTCTTACTTTCTTACTTTCTTTTTCGATCTCGTTATCCAGCAATTCTTTCATCTTTCCCTCTTTCGCTTCCTTCCTTCTTCCTCTTCTGTTTTGTTATTCTCTTCCTTTTTCTTCTTTCCGTCTTTCTATTTATCCCACAATCCATAATTTTCGTTCTTTCTTTTCTTCTTTCTCTTCCTCTTTGTTTCCCTTTCTCTCCATATTCTCACCCTCTCCCTCGTTTATCATTCCTAATCAGTCCGTTAATTCTACTTCTTCTTTTCTTTCTTTTCCTCCTTCTCTTCCTTCCTTATTTCAATTCTCTTTCATCTGCAAAATCCTCCGCAATCCAAATCTTTCTTCCTTTCTTTTCTTCTTTCTCGTCCTCTTTATTTCCCGTTATCTCCATATTCTTACCCTTTCCCTAGTTTATCTTTTCTTTCTTTTCCTCCTTCTCCTCTTTTCTCATTTCCATTCTCTTTCATCTGCAAAATCTTCCCCTCTTCCTTCCTTCTTCTTCTTCTTTTATCTCTTCATTCAATCCACCAATCCGTGCGGCCGCTCTCCCTTCACCTTCATTTCTTCCTCCTCTTCCTCCTCCTCCTCCTCTTCCTATTTTCTTTCCCTCTTCCATTCACAAAGTCAGCCTTCCATTCAGCCTTCCCTCCGTCTCCTTTGCATACGCGCGCTGCTCCATTCATCCATAAATTTATCTCTCCTTCCTTCACCCTCTCTTCCCTTCCGCCTTTGTGCCTCCGCCTTTCCTTTGCCTACCTCTCTCCTCTCTTTATCTTTCTCCCCCTCTGTCTCTGCTTTCTTCTCTCCAGTCTTTCTTTTCTTTTCACTTGCTTTCCTTTCCCCTTTCTGCCTCTGCCTTTTCCTACTTCTCTCCTCTCCTCTCTCTTCTTCGCTTCCTTTCCGACTGTGCGACTCTCCCCCTCTGCCTCTCCTTTCTCCTCTCCTCTGTCTCTTTCCTTCCGTTTGCTTTTGATCTTCTTGCGCGTTGAAGGGAATTGCAGACTGAGACAGAGAGACAGACAGCTTGGTTGACAGACACACAGACACACACAGACAGACAAATACACATAGAAATACGGATAGATAGATAAACAGACAGACAGACATACGTTCATACATTTAGATACCGACATACAGACAGACGGGTAGGGCAGGACACACACACACACACACACACACACACGTTGCGATACACACACACACTCCTTTGTTTGAACTGCATACACACACACACACACACACACACACACACACACACACACACACATATAACAAAACGCACATGTCTGTTCTATATATTTACGTTTTCTTCACAAACAAGATGAAAAAATATTAAAAGATAAAAAAAAATAAATTAGAGATAGATAGATAGATAGATAGATACAGATAAATGGATAGATATATAGATAGATAGATAGACATAGATAGATAGACAGATCGATCGATAGATAATACATAGATAGATAGATAGATAGATACATAGATACATACTTGAAGACAGGGACAGAGAGAGACAGGCAGAAACAGAGACAGAGAGAGACAGACAGAGACAGAGACAAACAGAAACACAGAGACAGAGAGCGACAGACAGAAACACAAAGACAGACAGAGACAGAACGATAGAAAGTACAAGAGACGAACAGAGTGACACAGACA